>NW_027271918.1:365000-430043 GCF_040938485.1 Diadema antillarum
AATGCGAACGATCAAGAACACAAAAAGTAACCATGGTAAAGTTTATGACGTTTAAGTTTTATAAGTACAATGCCGCGAACATCATGTTGATTTGTGAACCTGTTACCATAATTATTGTAGCAAACAAGAAAGGAACAACGTTATGATTGTCGATAGAACGTTTGGTCGAAATCAAACGAATATTTTCTGCAAGAAATCCTTTCCACTATACTTTTCTCTGAGAGACCGAAGTTGGCATAAATTGTCTTCTGAATAAACTTGACTGGATGTATCGTAGAAAAGATGCAGTGAGCTCTAAACGTATGCAGTCCAGTATAGAATTCAATAAGCGATATTTTGTTGCAACTATCTCGCCGTTCCGAATAATGTCAAATCGTCACTTCTCCTGTTACACCGCTTTCAAAACATCGCTGTGCTCTGGGCCTGATTACGTTCTGATGGGGACGTAATCATTTTTCATTTTTGTTCTCATTTTGAGAATTGCAGAAATTTGAGCTGTTACAGCAAACTTGAGCTAGAGGCTATTGCACGTGTTAAATGCAGAAGAATATGTTTATACTGGATGGTTCCTCGAAGGAGTGTTTTAAGATGGATTACTTTCGAAGCAAAAGGGAACCTTGCACCTATATATATATCTATATCTGTGTATCTATATCTATATATCTCTGTCTCTATTTACCTACCTATTATACCTACCTATCTATCTATCTATTAAAGAGATAGATAGATAGATAGATAGATAGATAGATAGATAGATATGAATATTGGTTCATATGTTAGCACTTTTAGACAAGTCATTCACAGCTTATTTTCAATGAACCATCTGCCGGTATGGGTCATAGTGCTATAGGGCAGGGCACTTGCGGCACAAGATTAAGGACTCTGAGAGCGTATAGTCGTATTTTGAACGTGTTGGGAGCAATTTGAAAAAATATGTATATATATTTATATCGATTGATATGTCATTACAAATGCTTGCTTTTACGCAGATTAGATAGAAAAATATTGAGGCATCTTTAAAAAATACTGCAACTTTCCAACTCACCTGTCGAAAAATGCCCGCTTTCTTCAAGTTGTACTGATGAGTGAAATGCCTTTAACGCTTTGAGAGGTGGGTGCTATCAGGTCTAAACCTAACTCTTTCTGATTACACTGCATGATGGTGATTGGAATGAGCAATGAGGAACAAGAGTGATCTATTATCCCATTCCTTATGTTCAGAAGATATCCCGGGGTTGCAGACATGAACAAACACACCTTTTTTTTTCTTCTTTTTTTTTCTTTTTTTTTTTTGGGGGGGGGGGGGGGGCAAAAGTGCCCATTATCTCATTTTGTTTTCGCCCGTTGATACGTATTCCAGTCTCATAATTTGGCACTTCATGGCATGGCGGAGCTAATTCGTCTCTAAAAACAAAAGCGAGGCCTTCGATAATGAAAAAAAAAAAACTCTATGGAAGTAGCGGTTGCCGCTAATGCACTTTTGCATCCATCATTAATGCTCCACTTTTTCACATGAACGATTATCTTTTTGTCAATTTTTGCCACAATGTAAAGTAACACGTCACAGATCACTCATCAAAGTTTGACCCAACTTGGTCTATGGTGGAAGGCTTGATATCAGCTTCGATTTTTAATTAATGTCGTCGCCACATAACGCACGTTCAGTAAGATGCATACTCGGTAACCCAAACGAAATACCCTGAAACAAACACTCCTTCTAAACCCATAATTCTATCTTTCCAATTAAAACAAACAAACAAACAAAAACAAAATCAAACAAACAAACAAATAAACAAGTAAAACTTGACCTAAAACTAAGGCACAAAATTATATTTTGGATGATACGAAAGTGCAATAGTGCCGAAGCACCCATAAAAACGTCTAAATCAACAAGGAACCCGCCATATACAGATATGCTTTCCTAACGTGCTGACTTGCGACACGGAGCTCTTCGTAGCTTTATGCTTTTGAGCCACAAACAAATCACCTCTAAAGAAAACATGCCTTATTTTCTGTCTGTTTGCTCTTTCTCTCCTCTTTCCTCCCCCCCCCCCCTCTCTCTCTCTCTCTCCCTCTCTCTCATCATTTCTTTATTATCTCTCTTTGCGTTAGGTGTTTTTCTGGGGGTGGGAAATAACGGATTGTGCTTTATTTATTTCATTTATTCATTTACCATCGTGTGCTGCTTTCGATGGACAATAAAGGCAGGCGGCAGGGGGGGGGGGGAGGGGGATATCGCATCTGAAGAAAAAAAGAGTTATATTTGGCACTGCTTCCACTGACAGAGTGAACGCACAACAAGACCGGGAAGAAATATGGAGTGAAATGCGAGGGGACGGGAATTGAGTTAAATGCCAGGACGTCACTGCTTCCTCAGCAGATCTGTTGTCAGGTTGTGGATTCGATGAAAACAAGTTTAACTGGCTGGTTATGAAACAGAAAACCGGCATCATAGCCCGCTCAATTAAAGTATAATTGTAATCATGTTTTGTCACAACAATATTCCTGAGATCAAAACAGGGGGAACGATGCCTGTATGGCCGCTTCAGTACACACAGAGAAATTACGGTTCTAATTTGCACCCTAGAGGGTGCATATCGTTGTAACACCAGCGGCTCCATTTAGGGTTCTATTTTTGGGGGTGCTTATTTAGCACCCTATATTTAACACCATATATGGTGCATATTTGCACCCCTCCATTGGGTTCCCTTTTGCACCCAATAGGGTTCATATCGTTGTAACACCAGCGGCTCCATTTAGGGTTCTATTTTTGGGGGTGCTTATTTAGCACCCTATATCTAACACCAGATATGGTGCATATTTGCACCCCTCCATTGGGTTCCCTTTCTGCACCCCATAGGGTGAACAAAAATTCAGGTGCAAATTTGCACCCTTTCTGGTTCATATCGTTGTAACACCAGCGGCTCCATTTAGGGTTCTATT
Organism: Diadema antillarum; assembly: GCF_040938485.1. Taxonomy (NCBI): domain Eukaryota; kingdom Metazoa; phylum Echinodermata; class Echinoidea; order Diadematoida; family Diadematidae; genus Diadema; species Diadema antillarum. The sequence continues at coordinate 367,944 of NW_027271918.1, forward strand.
TTTGGGGGTTCTTATTTAGCACCCTATATTCAACTACCTATAAGGTGCAAATATGGACCTCTATACAGGGTTCCCCTTCTGCACCTCATACCTGCACCCACTATGGTTCATACTGTGATTGTTGTAATTTTGCACCCTATGGGGTGATAAAGTCACCGTAATATAGGATGCAATACAATTTGCACACGTCTCTATATAGGGTTACCTTTCTGCACCCCATATGGTGAAAATTATAACCTTTTTTTTAACCAAAATAATTATATACTGGATGCATTCACTGACTTCACAAACAATTACCTAAGGTAACACTCCAGACATGAAGCAAAATAGCATGCATAGATTTACACACAGTTTCTCAGTCAATTAAATCCACAATCTTTCGAAAACTGAAGTCAGAGACTTCAATTCAACAACAAATAGAACATAAACATGATGAATAGAGTGCATACTTACATATAAATCATTAACATTTTATTATATGTCTCATGGAAGAGGGACAAGTTAACAGCGATTTTCTTTTTCATGGTTTACTTTAAAATGAACATCAAATATACATTGTATTTCTACAAATTCTCATACGAGATGCATATTTTGTCATAAAAAGGGCAATGTAAATCAAAAATGTATGAAATTTGGTCAGTACATTGAATAAGAAGAAAAATATTCGTTCTTTCCATCAAATGATTATTTTTTGTTTTTTTAAAGGAAGTTACCACATTGACAAAAAGCACTAATTCTTTTTATATAAAAAAATCCCTGAAGCTTGCGCAGAGTAATAGTAAACTATGTGACAAATATCTTTCACATTGTCCTTCTACTTCTAGAATGGATCATAGATATGTACCTTGTATTTACCGGTACATCTTACGGTAATCAAAAGCACCTTTATGACGCTCTTAGACATTAACAGCGATATGTCAACTCTGATTTCTCGTACACAAGTTATTGCCAAAACAATGAAGGGTATGGCAAAATTCTGTCATATATATTTGAAACTCACTACTTGTACTGACATATTCCATCCAATTCCAAGCTTGAGAGCTTGCGAATGTGCCCCATTATACATTAGTATACTTCACATTTTGTTTTTCATATACAATTACACCAATGATAAGAAAGGTGAAAAAAAGAATCAAAAAATGAAGAATGCACATCTAAATTTGGTTACTTTTTTATGCACACAGCTAAAGATATGTCCCAGTTATAAATCTCGGGCAGAATAGCACATCTGAAAACACTTTTCATTGCATCAAATTAACATTAACAATTCCACAGAAAATGTTACCTCAGAAAGGGAAAATAAGGTTAACCAATCAGTGGTATGACAAACTGGACATAAAGAGGAAGGAATATGTCTTCAGTGAGACAAGTTTAAAAACAATTTTTTTTTTGATACATTGTTTGTTTTTTTCAAGCGATGGAAACAAGAAGCACATTGTACTCAGTAGACCACAAATATAATTATACAATGTATGCAGTTTAGCCCCAACATTCAAAATATTGTAAAGAGCAGTCGATTTTTCACATTTATAAAGCAGGTATTGGTATTGGCACCATCACAAGCATAATGATCAGGAGCAAAATATATTATTATTACTATTATCATCATCATTATTATCATTATTACTATTACCATCAATATTTTACAGAGATTTATGATCATGCATGAGAAATATCTCAAGTGTTGATGTTACAGTCTCACAACTCTTCCAATCATTTATTTTAACACTTAATTTTCACCAAACCTTACACAAATATATCAGCACTGTATACAACATACTTAAAGAAAGCTTGAAATTATAATCAGAGTTAGAGGGCAAGCCCACCTTCATATAGACCTACATGTGGATTGAGTGAATGCGCAGCAATAAGCCAGTCCGGAGATAGCTCATGTGCACATAGGTACAAATGACCTTTCATTTTTCTCAGTTGGTTAGGCACTTCACTCAATTCAAAGTGACATAATGCAGCAGCTTGCCCACCATAACCATTTATGGAACTCATATTCAAACAAAGAATGAACCTAACCAGTGTAGATGAAGTGACCAGTATGGTTCGTCAATCAACACTTAGGGAATCATCTATTTTATTAAGTGCTGTCTTGAATATGTTAAAAAACTTTTTTTGTGTGTTAACATTGCCAAATACCAGGCTTGCTGTCAAGTGGATGTACTGGCAGGCACCATTTATAAGGATTCCATGAATAATCCTAGCATTACAGATGCTTATCTCAGTGAAATTAAAAAAACAACCTGTCTCTCGGTACAAATAACCTTTTTCTGCACATGTTCAAACTGGTACCTCGAACTGGCTTATACTATTAGAACACATCAGAAAAAAATTGAAAAGCGGACATTCAGTTCAAAAGTTAATAATCTTTAAATCATTTGTGCAGTCGCAGCAGAGTGAGAAGAGTTTATGATGTCACATGCGTAGAACAATTCAAGGAAAACCTAAAGAGAATTTCACATTTTTTTTTTGGAAAAACATGCACATTTCCTTGACAAGTCAATGACGTATGTAAGGGCAATGATAATAGTGTCTGCCTTCTTTAAGAGTGAAGTCCAGTGTTCTTTTATATGCAAAAAAGTAGATATGACATATTGAGCTTTCTCGGGTTTTGGAACAAACTCTATTTTTCAATCCTTATATACATAAAGGGTTTGTGAGAAAATCATGCTTTTGTCAAGTGTCACAAAGCTACTCCACTTATGACATTGCGTTGCCAGAGATTGCCCAAAATTGACACACATTGTGTGGCTGTCTACTACAAAAAACAGCAGGCGACTTATTTTTTTTTGTTCCCTACTTAAACAATCAATTCAAAGTGTGCATGTGTTGTTGAAGCACTGAGGCTATCGATGGTGAATAACTAAAATATGAACAATACAAACTAACCCCATCTAGTATGAAATATAATGGAAAGCATACTTTGAGTATTTCATATCCATTAGCAGATTCATATTTTCATCCATAATCCACCTTCCCCCCCCCCAAAAAAAAAAGATAAAAGTGAATAGAAGTCAAGTTCTCTATAGACTCTGTTTAAATTTGTAATTTGCAAGTTCGTTCTCTTGTATTTTTCTATTATATATTTCTTTAGAGTATTCTTGCTAATATTCAAGGCCAGTGCATTCTAAGAAAGGGAATAACCTGACAACAGTTTAGAAGACAGAATAAATAGTTACTGTTATCTATGAAATTAGACATTTTCACATATATTTTGCAAAAAAAAAGATGCTAATCTTTATTTCATGAAGTGGCTTTATTCTCACCCTCGGCTAAAAACAGGGAGGTGATTACTTTCTGGATTAAAATGGAAAGATGTTTCTAGAGCCGTGGTGTTTAGCAATTCTAATGGGGGGGGGGGGGGATTCAATGTGGCCCGTCTCAAATTTTATATGGTTTAAACATACATGACATAATAGGAGTCTCATTATTATGCCTCCGCCCTGAATGGTGCCGGAGGCATATGTTTTCAGGTTGCCTGTCTGTCTCCCGGTCTGTACGGATGTATCTACGGAAAAATTGATGGGCTTTCATCAAACCTGGTTCAGGGATACTACATGATGCTGATGATCTAATTGGCTTTTGCACTATATCTGCTAAAAGTCAAAGAAAATTTGAAAATAACTTTTTTGCTACTTCTCTAGTCAGGGAAATCGGTGCACTCGTGTGTACTGGTTGGTTGGCGCATTCAGTTGGGTACAGCAAGGTTTCATCCTCTGCTTTCACAGGAAAGCCGACTCCCAACTTCTTGTTCTCGTAGTCAAGGTATATCTGCTCCTCTGCTTCAGCAACCTGCAGCATGGTCTTTATAGCTAATCTCATCTTACGCTGCACAAGTCGAAACTCTTCGAGCTCTAGTTTTTGATGCGTTTCTATAGCAGCTGCTTCAGCTGCCAAATAGTATGCCCTTCTGGCCATCACTCTCAGAAGAACTGGCATGGCTTCCACACTGACTCAACGAGGAACCAGGATTGACATCCTGAACATCTTCCATCTCCAGCTCTGGCATCCTATATGGCTCACCAGTCTCTCGAGGTTGACCTGCATCACTCATCCTGAAGACCATCATTGAACTTCATGCATAGTGAACTCGATGATAAATAATCAATCAAACACAGGTCCCTTTGGCCAAGTATGAGACCAAGCTAACACCATGCATCAACATGGATCAGCAAGGTTCAACCTGTAATTGAATAAAACAAAGTTCAACATACAATCAATATTGGAATATCTACCTGCTAAAGTATGGGATCAAGTATTTGTACTTCTGAAGTGATTTACCATTTACATACATTGTTTGTGTGACTTATTTTATGTCATGTCTAGCACATGCAACTTCTCCAGTGGATATTATCTAAATTCACATATCGTGTATCATTGCTTATGCTCTGTGACTATGGCATTGCTAATTTATAACACACATTCTATTTTTGTTGATAGACAACAAGGAGTCAAGGCCAACCTAAATTTTCTGACTTCAATCTTCATACATGTCTTAAATTCTCCTAAATGAACCAGGAACACTATTTTTCTTCATTAGGCACATCATACATGCCTACATCGTTCTTTCTGTCAACTTCACAGAAACCAATATCCAACTGAGCCTCAACTCGGCTCAAACGTAATAATTCCCACTAACGAAAATGATGCGACTATATCCGGTCACCTATTTACGTACGTACCTTGGTAACTGCGTCCAGCAGCCCCATACGCATAGCGTAATTACGCTATGCATATGGGGCTGTTGGTCGTAGTTAGTACCTTGGTTGAGGCTTTCCGTATCAACGTGCACTTTCATTGACTTATTCGCTATGCTTTACTGTATGTATGATCGCACTTCTGACATGTTAGTACACATGTACCTCGATACAACTCTTTCGCATCAGTTTTCATCACTCAGCATTCTATGAGCATAATTCACACATATCATCAATTACTGTGAAATATTTTCAACGGAATTACAGTACAATTATCTACCCACAACGTTTGGCTCATCAAAAAGATTAATTCATCATCCCAACCTCACGGTCGTCTGTCCATTCCAAACGAGGAACGTCAGTAGTATGCACGTACGTATACCGCGCGACCTACGGCGTGGCGTGCGCATGCGATTTTAGCGTTGCCATTGACCAAGTGCTCAACGGTTCACGCGTGCACGCATAATACGTGTACTTGTACTCGTTTGCTTTCTCTCTTTGATAACGTCATTGAAATGATATTCTTGATTCCGGTGCGAGAAGAAAAAACGAATGTTTAATTCAAGTAGTAATTTTTTTAGTACAGTATTACTGATGACACTGTTACTCTTTAACAACGTGTAGTTATATTTTCAAATAAAAATATACGATAATATCCAAAAATAGTGTGGCATTTTAAGCAAGCACCATTCAACACCCACATGTCAGCTTTCGGGAAAGACTATGGAATGGTTCCAAATTCGAACCCTTAAGACTTGGCTCCCTTTAGGGTTCGGATTTGCACCTATACATCCATCCCGAACCCTATAAGGTGCCACTTAGTTAGATTTGCTCGTAGGGTGCAAATAAGAACCCTAATAGAACCCTAATTTCTCTGTGTGTAAAGTGATTTCGCCAGATGACATTCGCACGATTTACTTCCGTGATTCTATTCGATTTTCTTCTGTGTGACTTCTAAAACGGCAGCCATCAAAATCTGTGTAGATTTTACGAGGTGGGCATAGAAATGATTACTTGGTTATTCTCAGCTTGAGTCCATATAATGATCTCAGAGTATTCAACACAGCGGCTGATTGGACGCATCTGGCTTCTCATTTCTACAGCTCGTTGTGAAATCCATGGTGGTGTGCCTCATATGATTATGTTTTCGTCATGCTTTTTCTTGATTATTTCGAAACCTCAGATTCTCATTCTATCAGATGAAAACGTATGTGTGTATTTTTTGTCCTCTTCATGTGTTGAGGTAACTATCTCCATTTTGTGTCCTATCCGAGGGACAGAGTGTTTTGCCTCTTACTAGAGGAGACACGGTATGATTACACGCAACATTGCTCAGTTAGACTCGGGAATCGAATCCGGGTCCTTTGGATCGTGAGGCAGACGCGCTACCGACTGAGCCAACTCATCGCCATTTCTTCGCTTTCCTAGCCATCAAGTGGGCTGTGGCTTCAAACATTATAAGCAGTCGATTGATTGTTTTCATGCTATATCCAGGAACTACTGAGTCCAGAAAAAATAGAGAACGGCCATGACTGTTATAAAAGGAATTTTTATTTCATATCGTATTCACTGGCGGGAAAATTCGGGGCTTGTCTTTTCTTCAGACGTCTTTTCTTCAGACATATTTTGACATCTGTTAATCTTCCGAAGTGGCGACTGATTAATAGTAGCCGGAATAGAAGCAATAGATATAAATAGATTATCATTCTTTGTGGGCTTCACTTCAAACTAACTAATTTTTCTTGTTGTCCCTGAGAGCGGGATTTCTCGGGGAAGAGCAGCGACTGAACTCATTTGCGCGTGTGTGCTTGGTTAGGTAGTTTGAAAGGGGCAAGGACATTTTCATTTTATTCGTAGGTGCGAGAACTTCGCATATAAGCAACACAATAAGCACAGGAGAGAACATTATATTTAAAACGCGCACATATATAGCGTTATATAGCATACAACATTAACCACGTCATATGTCTACACGTTGTAGTCATTTGGTGCCGGGAGGTGAGACTGCTCATCTCTTTGTTTGATGCATTAATCGACATTACAAGAGAGAGAGAGAGAGAGATAGAGAAGAAAATAGAATACGTCGTCTCTTTTGCCGATTAATATTATTTCAACATAATCTTACAGTGGTATCTGACAGAGCTATGGCCACAAGCCACACCGACATTTGAAATGCGAGACCTGGGCCCCATTTCATAAAAAGTTGATATGATAGCAACTCTTGCTGAAATGGCAAATGTCATCGTAACGAAAAGAATCCAGCTTCCTGACTGGCTGTTGCTATATGAAGTTACCATTCCAGCAAGAATTGCAATCCTAACATCTTTTATGAAACGGGGCCTTGGGTTCCATTTCATTATCAACAGAAATGCTATGATAGCAACTCTGGCTGGAATGGCAATTGTCATGGTAACGATAAAGAATCCAGCTTTCTGATTGGCTGTTGCCACGGGAAGTTGCTTTTCTAGCACGAGTTGCTATCCTAACATCTTTTATGAAACGGGGCCGTGATCAGCGCCAGTTAGCAGGCAACAGTGTAGTGCTGCAGTTCGTCAACTTATCAGGTGCACACCGATCATTTCACAATTCCGGTAGGGTTTCCGTGCTGAGACCGCGCCTGCGCACTATAATAATGTATGTAAGAGTTCTGAATGCATTCGAATCGTTCCGCAGGGTCGTCTTTGTTTACTAGGAATTGTTTACAGTATGTCCACTTGGGCGCTGAGCCCTTTCGAGAGTGAATATATATATAGATGGTGTATTGTTATGTCTTGTTTTTCCATGCTCAGACAGGTTGATTGCCGTGATTCAGAATACTGAGACTTGTTTACTTCTTTTACAGCTACGTCAACTTAGCGTTGTTTTAAATGATGTGGATGACCCCGGCAATGAAACCGAGATCATCTGACATAAAACTAAGAGAAAGAAAACAAAAGCAAAGACAAACAACAAGACAAATGATAATCTATTTGAAGTCAGCAGCACCACGAAATAAGTTGAGGTGGAGAAATCAAAAGCTGAGTTGTGACTAAAATAGGCATAGGATAGGTATATCTATGTACAACACAAACACTAGCATTTTCTTTAGGTCGTACTCGAGGCAGAGACAGCCTTGCGTTTTGAAGAAACTGATGTTTTCAGTATTCTCCTCTAAATCTCCTCATGCTGGCTAGGTTATTGTCGATACGATATGCTGAGCAAGGTTTCTCTGATCTTGCTGAACATCAAAAGCTGAGTTGACGAGTGCTTTTTGACTGTAAAACGACGTCGTTTACACTTTCTTTCTTTCTTTCTTTCTTTCTTTCTTTCTTTCTTTCTTTCTTTCATTCATTCATTCTTTCTTTCTACACAATCTGTAGGAATCTAACAGGGATTTTCAATGGGTGGTTAATTAAAAAGATCAATTAGACCCTTAAAAGGCGAAGTCAATTTGTCGGTCTGCCTTTCAAAATTAATGGAACGATGCAGTTTCACACAAAAACTCAAGCTTTACCCTTCCACTAAAAACATGTACCCTTTATGAACGAGACAACTCTTAAGTTCGCAAGGGAGGAGAGCAGCTGAAGATTGTAATGGTTCTCCATGTCGTAGTATTCTTCCTTGCCTCATGGTGATGACGTGGAATTGTATATCGTTGAAGTACTGACAGTCCTTCTCGATATTCATTCTCGGTTGCATGCATACTGACCCGAATAAGTACCGAATTGACCATCAGAGATTGATAAAAAACAAGGAGCTTCAATGTGTTTGAAGCTCCTTGATAAAAATGTGTCAATGTGTATAGTCGGAAATCCCAACCTCAAGCAAGTTCACGTCTCCCCCCCCCCCCCCATCCTTCCATCCTGTTTTCTATATATACACCCCCATCCTCACCCATTGAGGTCCTCCCCGCCGTACACCCCTCACTTTCCCAGCTGTTCATGTCTTCCACAACTGGTGCTGGAGCGTCAACTGTTGACGAGAATGGTAGGGCAGAACGGTTACAGTTCGTTATTCCGAAGGTTCGTTATTCCGAAGGTTCTTTAGTCCGAAGGTTCGTTATTCCGAAGACTCGTTATTCCGAAGGTTCGTTAATCCGAAAATTAAACAAAGCTCGTTATTCCGAAGGTTCGTTACGGACCCTATTTCAATTTCGGATCAATGAACCTTCGGAATAACGAACCCTATTTCGTTTTCCGTTTAACGAACCTTCGGAATAACGAACCCTATTTCATTTTCGGATAAACGAGCCTTCGGAATAGCGAACCCTATTTCATTTTCGGTTTAACGAACCTTCGGAATAACGAACCTTCGGAATAACGAACCTTCGGAATAACGCCACAAATGTTCGGATTAACGAACCCTTTTTCATTTTCGGATTAACGAACCTCTAGGCCGGTATAGGGAATTTGTGTGTTTCGGATTAACGAACCTTCAGAATAACGAACCTTCGGAATAACGAACAGCACCCGGGCAGAAGCGTAGCTGAGAGATATAATCTGTATGGAGACATCATTCTCCTTTTCATTTCATTCAATTTCTTTATATTTCATTTCCGACCAAAGTATACAATGTGACAATTGCGTATAAGCAAAGTTAAGTACAATGTTACATTTACATATCCAAATGAGATTCAAATGCACGTCATTTGTTTACAATGAGACAATAAACATACTTTAAATGAAGAAATGCATGGACAAAATGTAACTGAATCATAACAAAGAAAAAGTCGGAAATGTTTTCTGTTGTTTTGATTTGCCATCTCGTCCTGAATGTTTTTTTTTTCCTGCATAATTAACCTTTTGCAGATGAAACAAAAACCAAGCTTTATAGCTTCAAAATAATGTTAAAATGTGAGTTAGGGAAAGAAACAACCGATGTAAAAATGTTCATCAATGTAATTAATGTTAAGTATCATTAAACATGCAGAATGTGAACAATAGTTACAACAAAATTGTTTCTACAATAAACCGTCTACAGTTATGCTTTATTGAGAAATTTAGTGATATCTCCTTACATTTTATGCTTTATTGAGAAATTTTCGTATGGTAGGATGTTTTGTGACACAGCTGACCAACACATAAGCATCAAATGTGATAACTTGATATCTTAAATCAATGCTCCCAATGGTAAACAGTGCCTTTAATCTCCTGTCTTTCTGAGCTTGAATAGTATACCGTTCGACTCCTAGCAGCTGTGCTCTCATCAGATCGGAAAGGGTCGGGTCTGATTTGGCATTAATTCTCGCTCTGCCAGTCATCCGAAACTCGGGAAGTCGGAATCTTGCTTGAGAGAGTTTTTCTCTCTGTCACTGTCCCTGTCACTGTATAAAACACAATCGTTTTAGTCACCCTCACCCTATGCTTTTTTTAGTCCTTTCCTCTACTTCGCCTCGTCTCTGATCTTGTTTTACCACATTTTCTTGCCTTGCTCTCCCTTTCCTTATAGTAGCTGTGGACTGCAAGCGTTAAATGATTTCAACGATAATAGAAGTGGATATGACGAAATCTCCACCAGGAAAAAAGAAAGAAAGGTGAATATAAACAGAAAGTAAGGACATATTTGCGCATTTGAAAAGAAAGGGAAAGAACCTCGGAAAACCGCACTGAAACTGATTATGTCAGACTTATCAATACCAGTGGATTGCAGCCAACCGCTCTCAAGGAAAACAACATTAATCCCTTGATATGTAAACGACTCACATGTATCGGCACACGCCTGTTCACCAATACGAATACCATCATCACATGGCGTCGTACAGCCTTATTCAGCTCCGGCGAAATTTCATACCCCTTGATTATTCCATTGCTATTCATTTCCTTTCGCTCGAGGATGCACATACCGATGATTGTCTTTTGCATTATAATAAGCGTGTTATAGGACAAAAACACGCACCACAACATATCACATTACGCATGCTATGCTTTCGGCAGGCATGACCATGTAGAGTTTCTCGTCTGTTGTATATAGAAATCAACAAAATCGCTCTCACCTTTATTGCAAAAATGCAACGCTCTGTTGTGCGTGAGCTGTTCGCCTACACAAACCAGATCTTAGAAAAATATTCATGAGATATCTCCATGTCCAATCTGTCAAATGATTAACAGATGGTAGCGTTCAACCGAGTTCATCTATGCGTACATTTCAAGGATCTATGATAGTCGTTTTCTTCATGCCATATTTCATGTCTCTCACTCCAAGCCCCCCCCCCCCCATCCCTGGTGGAACACAAGAAATCTATCAGAAGTTTTCCTGACCAGGTAAAACTTTCACACGTTAACCACAAGAACCATTGCACTCTCGATATAACAAAGTCCTCGGGACCGGTAGTTTTCTTTCGTTATATTGAAATTTTGTAACAGCAGAACAAGTAAAGTGTATAAAGATATCTAGATTATAATTTTAGACCCTGAATTTTACTTCGTTGTATCCGAAATTTCGTTGTAACCTTGTTCGTTATAACGGGAGTGCACTTTTATAGAAGGGGAATTCTACCATCACATTTGCTTATTCATTTTCACTCAAGTTGCCTTTTACATTCACAGTCAAGCCCTCAGGTGCGTCACATCGAAATTGATCACTCTTCCCAAAAGAGCAAAAAGTGAATTGACTCTTAGATCCGAAGTTGTCGTTGATATTAATTAGTGTTTTCTTTAATGATGCCATATAATGACTCATATCTCCTCTGTTTACAGTGGTTGGTCGATGAATGTTGTCAACTTACTGTCAGTATAAGCAATGCTTGTTAAAAGAAATAAAAGAAGAACAAAAACAGATGATGAATGATGAACAAAAGGGTCGTATATAAAGCCTGAATCAGAACTCCACGTGTTGATTGTTCCGGACACGTGGCTTGATTTTCCCAAGAGTTCTTAATTACTTTATATGCAAAACACACACGTATACACACATTCAACTAATCCAATCTTCAGATCAATTATCCATCAATGCCACATTGATTGACATTCCCTCAAACGTTCCATTGTAAATTACTTCAGTGTTGAAATCATCTACTCGTTTTCTCACATCACACCGGACAATATTGCCGGACTCAGAAGGTATTTCATTTTATCAGATGGGAATGAGTCTGATTTCGCTCAATCTCTGATACCAATATCACATTATTTTGCTTTTCTTTGTGTGTGTGTGTGTGTGTGTGTGTGTGTGTGTGTGTGTGTGTGTGTGTTCTGTGCATGCCATGGGACAAATTTAGGCGCATATATTCAAGTAGGCATCTTTTCATTATCTACGTTTACTTAGTAGTTCTGACCGCATGATACTACACCAACTCACACATTTCAATGAAATACACTTTACCGTGGCAGTACCCAATGACCACTAGTATTTAAACGTCAACGCAAGTCATTGCCGTGATTCGAAAAATCAGTCATGACTATGTATATGATTAATGATAATGTCTTAATATAATGGAAATGGTTAAATCTTATTTCATTGAGTGCACTCTTTCATACAGTGCATTTGACTTAACCTGGCAAGACAGGGAATTTAGTTCTGAAAACTTAATTCCAATCCTTTCCAATCAGACGCCTGGAGACCTCCGGATGATTTTCAGATTTTACATTTGAACAAGTATAAATTAGCAATACTGAGGACAGAGTTTCAGAATTTGTGATAATTATGATGAAGAATAAGAATATTTTCAAAATTTAGAACAAATTGCACTGAACAAGGATGAAGACATGGCAGAGTCACCATAAAAATGCAAGAGTTGGGGCTCATGGAAGCAGAACAAAAGAAGAAGGCATACATAGATTATACACAGGTGAACTCGCAAGCAAGCGGTATTGTGAAAATTACACTGCTACATTTCTGAAATATGTCAACCTCCTATGTCATCATCCTTGTTCAGTGTGATTTGTTTAAGGTTTTTCAAAGTATCGTTTCTCTGCTCAAGAACCACAATAAATTCCACAAATCTGTACATGGAGTTGTCGATTTATGTACTACGTGATGTGAAATTATGAAAATCGTCTGGAATGTCCCTTTAAGCTTTTATGAAATAGGCAATGATATGTCATTTTCAAAAGAAAGAATTCTTTTGTCAATTTCATTTCAACGATCTATTAAATACAATATTGAATTAGAGAATGAAATCATCTTCCGAGCTACGCAGTGCCGCATTCATTTAAACTTCGGAAATGACGAACTTCCAATAACGCTCTATGCATTTTCCATGGGTTTGGAGATGTATAGCCTTTCGTCTGTTGATGTAGCTGCCTACAATAAAAGCAGTCAAATAGAGGATTAGCGAAGACCGTGGTAATGCATAAACCGACCATGACTTATACGATGAAGCTAGCTCCACGCTTATATTTTTTTGCCGTACCATCGTACCATCTTTGTTACATCTCGCTTCAAATCGTATATGCCTACTCTCTTCATTTAATGAAAAGCAAATAATGATTATGCTTAAGCATCTTTCCCACTCAAAAGGTCTGCGTCTTCCAAGGAATTATATCCTGAACAGATAGGTTGGTTTCTAGCACATTGTCAAAGAGAGGGACAGGGTAGAAAGGAGGGAGGGGGTATATGGAGGGAGAGAGTGAGTGAAGGGATGAACAAGGTAAGAGAGTTAGCGAGTATTAGAAATAATTCGAAGTGTATTTTCTTCTGATAATAACGATGGTATTAGGAGGCTTTGTGCACCTGTTGCATCGTACAGCCTAAAGTCTGCTAGCTCCCGCTCTTGAGCTCGGTGGTATATCCTTGGGCGTTCTCCGATACGAGATACAATTTCCCCTAATCCTACGCATGTCGTTAGAAGATCACTTTCTATTCAATTACTGCATTTACGTCAGTTATGAAGATGATTTCCCCCAAAACCAGCAGCAAATTTCTCCAAGACCTGTGGGCACAGAGCACGCTCATGCAACCAACACATGCAATTTATTAGAAAAACGATTTTTACTTATCAGCTACTTGTTTATTTCTGTGCTCGGTGTTTGTGTTCTTTGCAATGTGTTCGATTCTCCGGAGGGAGAGCCCCTGTAGCCAGGGTCGTCCCTTTCATCATGATAATGTGCTTCAAAATTCCAGGGCTTGTTGTATATCTCTAGAGATAATCGTCTACGAGTGCCCATTCTACGATATGACTGCTTCCTTAAGTCTTCTTTTTTAATTTTTTAAAGTAAAGTGCACATGTAGCATGCAACATGGATCCCTCTCTTGTTTATGATTATCTTGCTATATGAAAGGCCATTGGAAAAGAGTGCTTGAGAAAAACAAAAACATATATCGTGAGAGAAATGTTTGAAAATGAATATCTGTTGAGTTCGTCTATAGGAACTCGTGAAGAGCTACCTTGAGCAGGATTATGAAAAGTCATGTGTCATTTGTGTGTAGCAATTCATTTAAAAAGTGACTTTATATCGTTCGAAATCAGTATTCATTCCAGAAAGAGAGCGGTGTGTGTTTAATGTTATATTTGCTTATTTACTGCAATCTGAATCTTTTATGCAAAACATACATGTACATCCACGAACCCACACCCCACACCCCACTCACATACACACACAGACCCACATAAACACGCGCACGAGCACACACACACATATACGCGTTTTCTCTCCTTTGTCTGATTCGGAAGCAACAACTTTTTTGATCGCAAATGCCACTTACGAAATATCATTTGTCATTGTCATTGTGTTGGTGCATTCATACAATGTCTGACTCCAGTGGAGTTTTACAGTCTTGTTTTAAAAAAAGGACCACTCTTTAAGGACATGGCTTTGGTGTGACATCGACGTGTCCTAAGTCTCGCAAAGTCTCACAAATATCATCTTTGACGGGTCGTCCTTTCGTTTCATTTCGGTCCGCAATAGATTCCAATTGGGCGCCGAGCGTTATATTTCCTTTCGCTTCGTCACTCGGGGGAGACGCGACATTCCGAACGGCCGTAGGGGGTTTGATGTCGACTGCTACGGAGTTCATGAAGAGTTCCCTATTTCCCTTCCAAATATCTCGGAGAGGAGATTGTTACGAAGAGAAAAGAAGCGAAGAAAATAGAGCGAAAGAAACAGAAGGAATACAACAACTGATATAGAAAGTTAAAGAGAAAAATAAAGGAAAAGGCAGAGATAACTGCCTTTAAATAATGAGAATGAATAAATTTCAGTTTCAATTTCCTTTGGATAAATTTAATGTATGCTTCATAATTCTGCAGCACTAGCTATGGAAAAGTGCGGACACTCAAAAAGATAACACTTAGAATCTACAGGGAGGTCCCTTCCCCCTCGATATTGAGAACCCATTTGGTACAAAGGAGAGTATTGTGGCGACCTTTAATTCGCAGCAGCCAAACGAGGCAAGATCTCGAAGTTGCCACGCCCATTTTTATCAAGACTTACATTCTTCTCTGCATGGTGAAGACCAATTATAGGAGGTACTTGTTTCTCCTTGGTAAAATATCGTGGTGACTGACAATGCTAATTGATTCAGATTTAATTGGTACATGATAGAGGTGGGGGGGGGGTTCATATGAATTGTTCTTAAATTCTGTGGTTACGGCCTACTCTAGGATGTGGACATGAAATGGGAGGTCGCGGTCGATGTCGAAATCTTGTCCACGCGCGCTGTGTTCCGTTCCCCTCTCCACCCTACCAGGCACACGTGCACGTATTCTTATGAGGAGGGACACCAACGTAGGTGAGGGTTGCCACCCTTACACCACCATTTACAATCGCGGCTTTCTCTCCAAATCGATGTTCCATGGAGAACACGTGACTATTGATTAGCAGCCTTGAGCTGGGCATGCGATCGGAAGTGGGCCTGGTGTAGCCGAGGAGTTTAATCGTGCGACCAGCAACAAACGACTCTCAGCTCACATTTTGGCTTTGCAATGTGTTGGTGTCAACCGTTCTAATAAAGACCGCTTGTTTCATTTCATCTCTGATATACCCAGGTTCGGAGCCAACTGGTGGGTAAAGGATTCTCGGACGCGAGTGCTAGCTGGAACCTTTACGAGTGTAGCTCGTATATAACGCACAGCAGTCGAAGATCATATTCACTACGCTGCAAAGGTATGTGATCCTATCGTTGTTAGTTTACATAACTAGATTAGAATGTGTCCTCCAAGAGATTTCCATAGATCCAGCACGGAGGTAAGCAGGATTGGTAAGACGTAAGTAAGCAAGCGACTTAACTGTCATTATGAGCAGGAGGTACAGGGACCATGTACTAATCTTTACGACCTCTGTATAGGCTTATTACTTTCTTTCGCACCTCTCTCTCATGCGCTGGTTGGACCGGGGAGGTAGGAAGAGATTACGCTGGTTGTCTACTACAGTATGCCTCGCCAAATGACATGGCTGAATTGAAATGGCGTGTAGTAATTAAATCGGTTACCGCGCATAATATATAAGCCTCTTTCTATTAAGTATCTACAGAGGTGAAGGAATAAAAAGTGTGATTGACATGTACACCACCTAGGCCCTATAAGAAATACCATTGAAATATCAAATACGGTGCTTAATTGCGTGCATGAATATATCACTTCAAAACAACAGCAAAATACACCAAGAGAATGGGAAAAGGTTACAACACTGTGGGGAATGTTATATAGACTCTTTGTATACCATAGGTCCGGTACTCAATGTCACCTGTACTCTTATGGACACTGTACTTTATACGAATACTTAGTATATCCGGTTGTTAGGTGCAGATCGTGGGATAGATGTTTACATACAATCTATATCTCAGGGCCATTGGTACTATAGATGTCTTAATATGCAAAAGATTGATTTAGGCTGTCGTCTGTGGAACTCTTTCGTGACACTAATTCTATTTTGTCGGAGTTCCTTCGTCATTGGGTTGCTACATATGTGCTACATGCATATTGCACCACCTTCACAATAATACCCAGCACAGTGAAGTGTTTCCTATGCTACTCTGCGTAGTGATGGTATGCAGCTCGTCAGAAACGAAGATTACTGCGGAAAAGGACGCGGGGGTCCGCCGGGGGAGCAGAATCTTCGGCCATGATGTGATTTTAATGATTCCCAGAGAGCTCGTCCGGACACTAAATCCCGAGCCGAGAACTAATCAGACAGAGGTCAGTGTAACCTTTGGTGGTCACTCTTTCTCTTGTCCCCCCCCCCCAACCCGTCTCTATTTTGTCTATTTCGAGGGATTGTCTCATCTTTGATTGAAGACGATGTGTGCCTTACCAATTGCCTTACTGATGAGAGCTTTTTCTGGGAACGCTGTTAGTGTGACCTATAACAAACAAACTCACGGAGTGAATCATGACCACAACCGTCATGCAGAACTTCGTGCAACTTTGTATTACGCACACCCATTAGATTCTCGTACGCCGTATAATGTCCGGGCCGAAAATACTGTGCTTGAATTCATACTTGAAATAATAAATAGTAAACTAAATGTCCTATTTTCCAAATCAGGATAAGTTTGATATAGAAATTAAATTTCTATATCAAACTTAAGTGCAAAAGTGCAATGCAGCAACGACTTCATTCTCTCCTCGTCGGATGCGCCTTGGCTGCCTCGGATCGGAGTGACTCGCTATCTGACTGGCTAACAAAAAGCTTTGTTTATAAACGTCTAAAAAAGTGGTATGTCGTAAAATCGGTCTGCGTTGGGTTTCAACATGGCTTTTACTGCTCTATTTGGTTCTTTAACATACACGGGTTTTTTTTTATAGATGTAAGGTAACTCACATATAAGGAGTGGAGGAGTCCCTTCAGTGGCACTAGTTGGCAGTTTCCAGATCAAATCACCCCACGGCAACATGACAAGATCGGGTAACAAATACCTTAATCAAACACCGGAAGCACATCTTCATAAAAGGAAGTGAGGTCAGTTCGTATCGAGGTATAGTAGGCCTTGTAATTTTGTGAGCTCAGATTTAATCTCCTCACGGAATTTTATCTGTCAGCCATGTGGTTGACCAGCATCGGAAATGCGGAGCAGAAACGCTGAATATGTCATAAAAGCTGTGTATTCCGTTGGTTTACCTCCCAGCTGGCCAGCTACTTTCAGGTTTTGCGGTTTGATTCAATATGTTCCATGAGTTAGATATGACATTTTCGTGTTTATGTATCTTTCGTGTGTGTTTCTGTTTATTGTTAATCATACTTCATATCAGACATGCCCTGTCCATGACGCAGTCCGCGTCACTCAGGATTTCGAATTAGTTATACTATTGCAGACGCCGCGAAGCGTTGAAACACGTCCGAGTGTCCACATAATGCTGGTCCGAGGTCGAGTAGAACTCGGCACACATTTAGAGATACCGCACACATAGATTATACAGATAGATACACAAATACAAACGATGAATGCAATATTCATTGCCTCCATATTGGGGTAGTATACCATATAATAGTACCATACAAACATTCGAGCTCGAAAGTAGCATTTTCAGACGAAGAATCTATACCCTTTTGGAGAGTAAAAGCACGGTATATAGATGAAAACAGATGAGATTATATATGTATGTTGAACAACCCAATGCATCGATGCATGCATTATTGCAACCCATGAATAATTCTCCCCTCAATCACGTGCTTCGTGAATATGCGATTTGGGTAAATGTGTCTAACGGGATTGATACAAGTCGTTGAGTGATGAAACCATGAATGAATTGATGTGCATACATGTCTAGGTACCGTATTCTACATTGGGATTCATTTGGTTATGATGTCTAAGCGTCGACCAGTCCCCTGGAAATGATAAAACAAATTAATGGAGAAAGCGCCATGACTGAACTGAATATATTATGTCTTTACCAAGGAAATTGACATGAAGAACGACGGAGGATTTTCTTTTCTCATTCGAAACCCTACAATTTTCTCATACCAATGCTACATGACAATCACGCCATTGCCACCTGATTATTGAGTTATCATTATGACGTTTTCACGAAGGAACGTGATATTATCCCAGAAGGTCCCGACAGGACAAGCTGGTATACCAGCGACTTTCGGCACCTGTATGTGTAAGCGAATCCCGTTCGTGTGAAGCTTTAATATGCAGAGAGATATATACGAATCTTATATGGGCCAAACACGTACACTCCTGGGGCCCGTTGCATAAAAGTTACAATTATGGTAACTTAGCCATCCAATGGTAACTTCCATGGAATTCTTGATTTTGATTGGCTGTTGAGTATTGTTGCCATGGTAGTTACCATTGGATGGCAAAGTTACCATAATTGCAACTTCTCTGCAACGGGCCCCTGGTCATCACTGGGCGTAATATCAGCACATGCAAAATCTATGACAGCAATGCCCTCGACTGAAGACATAGTTAGCTAAACCATACCACAGCTTATAATGTAGACATTTTTTTTTTCTGGCAAGTGTAGAAGCACGATCACGAATTAGATATTTTCAAGACCATTCAACAAAGTCATCAATACGTTTCTTGCCCATCAGTGGACATTATGATGTCAAACCGGCCGGAACACTAAAAGAAAATGAAATCGACTTGTTTTGATATTCAAGTTGGTTGAAATTTGGATTCACTGTTTTACTCATTTCACTGATGTCCAGTACGTTACATGATAACGATCATCATGCCTGTTCATTTTTCTTTAAGGAATCGTCAAACCAATATACCAAGGTGCAACATATTTCTCGTAGTGTCGAGGATAGGAACGGGATCAAGTCAGTCAGATGTTCCCTTAGCATGATATCAAATCAACTTTGGTACAACGCGCATTAAATCTACTTTTGTTTATGAAATACTTTGCGGTTAATCAGTCTCATCAGAGTCGGTATATGTCTCATCGCTTCTTTGTTCCCTCATTTGACGTTTGTGGGAGGAAGAATCATACGTTATAATATGTATGTTATAGTAAAGTTTAATCATGTGCATTATCTCTCCAATCTGCTGGAAGTATAGTGATAACTGTGAAAAGAAAATAATAGTAAACGAACCGTGCGACGTCTATTCTTGGAAAAATAACAATCAAACATATCTAGAGGGCGTATATTTATTTTCAGTTTACTTCGATACACGTTGAGGGACATTTCCAAAGAGAAGGATCCATGAGCCAGGGTATTACTCAGTATCTTATTTTGTCCCTTCTCTTGGGGGTAGGGGTGGGGACGGTATAGGGATTTATGTCGTGGTATAACACATTGCAAGGATGACTCGGACTGGGGTTACGTATTGTCTGAATCAATATCCTGCGGAATGTAGTTTCCTAGATTTTATCTTCTATTGACCCGCCAAAAACAGAGAACAACACGTTGCTCTTCTTGACATTACAAATGAGCAAATAGTTGTACAAAAGATAACAGGGGAAGTCGTCTGCTTAACATGGGCCTAAAGGCTACAATTCTCTTGTACCATTACCGTCCGATTATGTAGACATTCTATATTGTTTTTGAAACTAGCTGTAATGGAGTCAAAGCTATACCATTATTTATGTCGCAGTGGTTACCCAACCCCATACTAGAGCCAAAGAAATTGAAAGAATAGAGAAAATTGCTTCAATCATTATCTCGATGTTGTTACGACTGTCACCATGTTTAACGGGACTCATTACACACATCAACATGACGATTATGAAGTGTTTATTGATAGTGGTATCCATTAAGTTAAAAAACATCTTTGCTTTAGTTTCAAGACATCAAAAATACTTATCTTTAGCCTCAAAAGAAAATAAACCAAATTTTCATGGTCATTTTTTTTTGTTTCGTCACAGAATATGAGACAGATCTCCACCAACGTTTACGGGGATGGATACCAGGCTTCAACTGTTATCATGGTGTAGTCACATATGAAATTGCGTACGTTCTTTTGCACGCTGGTGGTTCTTTCACTTTGCAGTCGTCCAGATTATCTTAAGAAAACTTTTTGTTGCCTTGCAAACTGACGTAACCTGTTTACGTTTTATGGATCCAGGTTCACGAGACAGCGTGGTAGAAAAGCTCTTTATTCGAAGACTCTGACGTCACGGTTTTTATTGTCCTGTACCACTGTTGCCCAGTCATCACGTGTGTATCTAGTTGAGTGATTATTATGGGCGAAATGCCACAACAAAGATCTCATCTTGTTTCAACAAAGTCCTTGTTACACCGACCATATAGTTTTGCATGTTAAGTTCCTGAAAACTTGTTTTAGCCGAAGCGAAGCTCCGTCGAAGCATCAAGAGAGGACTATGGAAGAAGAAAAAAAAAGTGAGCACAACCAGGAAAGTCAGCCTGAAGTGTGGAATACGTGTAATCTGTATGCTAGATCATCGACGCGATTTACCACTACTGTTGCCATTATGGCTTTCAGTATTAATAGTTCATGTCTGCAGATGATTTGAAACCTAATTTCGATCAGATTTCGTAACAGGAAGGAAAAAACACCAAACAACAAGAGATCAATCAAAGTAAATCGAAAACTGTCCAGTGATTGTGCTGTGATGGGATCGGGAATCGGAGATTACGAGGGCATTCCCGACGACCCACTGAAAGTCGAGTACCAGTTCTCAGGCAATGACGTCAGGTGTGGCAAGAGGGCGTGTCGAAAACACGGTAGGAGACGCGGGGCTACCACGAGGTTTTTGAAGTCTCTGCGACTTCTGCATCATCACTGCCAAAACCAGGGAGGTGAGCTCCCTGCCAAAACACACTTTTACACGCACGCACGCACGCACACACATACATACACGCATATTCACACGTGCACGATTTAATTTGTAATGCCGTCTCATGCGGTACATATCCTTCATCCATGCACCTTTATGTGCTTTGTGTCGAGGTTTGCATTTTATTCGCAACCATCTTCCAGCGTTGTCATTGTCAAAAGTGTATCGTGCTTCGATCATAACTGGATTTTCTTCTTCGTCAGAGGGTAACGCTGTCTCACTTAGAGTACGGATATAAACCTTGGAATGCGCAGGTATGTAGGCCTACTGAGTCGGTATATCTGTGCAATTTGAAAGCGTCGGAGGTCTTGCATCATGATAATCATCACTGTTTTCTTTCGCGTGACAAATTCACCACATGCTCCATCTCACATTTTCTTAATTTCTCTTTCTTTCTTTATTTTATCTGAAGCATCTATTATCACGTTTACTTGTGATAACCTCAATTGAATCCTGCAATTTCGCATTTGGGTGGCAAGGATTATGCGTACCATGCATGTTCTAGGCAGGGCCCATTCTGACGGCAACCTGTGCTGGCACTCTAAGTGAATGAGCAATGTTGTTGAGCCATTCATTGCAGAAGTGATTTTGTGCCGTTACGGAAAGATGTAAACGTGGCAAGCAAGTATGTTGATGATATTGACCAAACGATCGGTCTGTATCTTGTCGTCGGGAATATTTTCCGCGGAAACTACGTCTGGCCTCACGGAATCCTCTACGAAGGAGAGCCGAAAAGTGAGAAAAAAATGATAACACCTCTGAATAGACGAATTTTTTCTTTCTTCTTTTTGTCTAGTTGTTATATAGCTTCTCACTATACCCAACGTCAATATTGTGTGAATTCCTCGTTTCCTAAATTATGTGATCATGAGCAGTATAGCCTGTTAGTAGCCACTAACTGATGTTCTGGCAACAATTCCGGTGGTGGTGAAATGGTTAAGCTGAGAGAATCGTTGCATAATCTGATCGAGTCGAAGACCCTTCTCCGAGTGTCGCGGATGGTCGATCTCCAGGCCGTATCCACGTTGGTACCGTACCGTGATAACCTCTCACTTAATGATACTCGAATAATGAATAATTTATCGATCACTGCCGTTTTGAGAAAGCGAGAAAGGGGCAAAGACGAGCAGTGGAGGGCGGGACTACTAACGGTTCATTAATATTTAGAGTATTCCAGGTGTGACTTTCATCGAAAGTTGCGAAAGCCACAAAAGTTACACACCCGTTCCCTCCCCCCCCTCAAAAATAGAGTAAATACGATTTTTGCCCACTTTTAGTATTCGACCCAATAGTCAAGGAAAATATCTTTATTTAATTCTTGTATTAGATTATGTCAGGTATCGTGAATATGAAGTTTCAGAATCGTCAAGGGTTTGAAACAAAATAGCAGTAATTGAGATTATACAAGCAGAATTTCGAAATCCCCGCTTTGTTTGGAAAAAAAGAGGAGTTTCGTGTGTTTTTTTTTTAATCCTTTAGAGTAACATTTCTAAACATACATAACTACATGGTTATATTATTGTGTTAATTTCATCAACTGTCGCTCTTAGTATATCAGGAATGCACAAAAAACCGTG
The DNA here is from genome assembly GCF_040938485.1 of Diadema antillarum. NCBI lineage: Eukaryota > Metazoa > Echinodermata > Echinoidea > Diadematoida > Diadematidae > Diadema > Diadema antillarum. Next base: position 390,830 of record NW_027271918.1, read on the forward strand.
GAAAAAATTTGTCTTATTCCTCCACATACCGTGTACGTACATGTCAATGTGTGTTACACCAGCTTCCCTCCTCCCCACGTCTTTGTCTCTCTTCTTGTGTTATATGTCTGTATTATTTTGCATTTCGAGTCGTTTGCAGTTTGTTGCGGAGCATTTGTATATCCTTTTCAAATCCTGAAGTTTGTTCTTTGTAATTTCATGTCTTAACATGAAAAAAAAAAATGATGCTAATATATGCAGGCTGAATGGTTTATTCTAGATAGAGTACTAGTATTGTATAGACACATCAATAGGTTTATCAGTTGATGGCTGTATAAGAATGTTACTCAGTTTCTGATATACATCGAACAAAATTAACCGAAGATTTTATACTTGTTGAAAATATGGGTGGAATTGAATTAAACGATGTTAAAATGCCTGACATTTGAAATTATTAACTATTGAAATTACTGGGGTTCGGCTGTGTGTCCCCAGGTGTAGAGGGCGTGATTCCCATCTTTGGTCAGTTGACCAAAGAGCAGCAGAATAGTTTACTCGCAAGGATCTTCTTGAAGATCATCTAAGCGTTTCAATGATGACAGTCTTCTGAATGAGTAATGGAAAACTTTAGTTTCTGTTCAGGATGCTTTATAGTAGGTGACAACGCTAAATGTTTACCTCTTGTAACAACCAATCAAAGACAAAAGTTTGGAGACCTGAGTTTAGAGATCCCACATGCCCTCATTCCATTGCAAGTCTTATGAACTCACAGATTGATTCTGCTCGATGTCGAATTGGGGTTTGCGCCATCTACGGTCATTGTGTGGCAGGCTTTGCTTAAGTGTTGTAGTTTACTGTGTACCGTCCACTTAGATCCATTCATATTCAACTCCCAAAATCAAAGCATATTATGATACTATATAATCGAAAGTGAGATGAACGTCTAATTTTCAATTTCCTCCTGAAATAACTTAAGGAAGGTTTGGTTTTTGTTTATCTCAAAGTTTTATTGACCGAGACAAGGCGGTGACGTAATGATAATGTGTTACAACCTAGAAACACACCCCTGCCAGGAAAGTCAAAGTTTTTTTGATAATTTTAGCTCACTTTTTATCACTCTTTGATTAATTTTTCATGTTTGTTGGTATTTTATTCTAGGGCAGACTTTTTTTTTTGCGTGCCCAACAGAAGGTGCTTTCAGATGAAACTGAAATCAGTGTTGTCGCTACATTGGAATCAATGGGGGAGACTTGATAAATGACCGCTCAAACAATGTTCCATTTGAAGAAAGGAAATTATGGCCGCAAAAACAGGGCCTATATGAGATTCAGAGAAGATACTAGTGTTGGCTGTTCATCAAAGAGTATGCTACACATACTGGCGCTCAAATATTCGATATCAGTTTTCGTCACATGATGAAAAATATAACCTTGTATGAAAGATAGATGTTATTCATTAAGATTTCAACCTCTTTCTTCATAGCTATTGAATCTTTGTTTTAATCACTCTGTCCGTCTATTTGGCTCTCTCAGCATGAAAGCCCCTCCCCCTCCCCGATCTTAAACAAAACCAAAAAGAAAAAAAAAATGAGAGAAAGAATGAGGGAAAGAAAAGTCGGGAAAAATCAGGGAAAATTATAAAACTAATGACTCTTTGATATTTCTGCCCGGATATTCTTTGCTTCAAAGTTCCCGTCATGTTCCTCAATACTGGCGACCTAGCACATGATTATGATATGTCGCATGTGGATATGTGGATTTGAGCTATCTATTGAAGAAATCGAAGCAGTAAGAAATGGAGTGTGGGGAAATTCAAACAGAACTTTTATCGGTAGAGTCATTAAGTAATCCATGTACACTGACGAAACGCGAATGTCAGCTATCTTCAAAACTCTCGTTTAACTTAATGTTTTCGCGCTGAGGAAAGAATAGCGTTGCCGGGATCCCTACCGATGGTGGCGCATTTTCGTCAATACTCTTGTATTTAACGTCTGAGCGGAAAGATGGCGATAGTTTGATAAAACTTCCACTTATATCCTCTCATGTTTACTTAACCATATGATTATCATTAGCTTACACCTTGACTCTCACGCCTAGAGCGGTAATGAAATCGACCAAGCTACAAAAATGCCTCACACAGCGCCCTGGTGGTGTATTAAGACGCACGATCCTATCCCTCAAACGACATAAATTGATACATTGGATTATTGAAAATGTAGATGCACTGTTTGCAGAAACTCCCTCCGTTGTCAGCAATGTACTTAGTTAGCTTCCTGAAAAGGCACTCGTTCCCCTCTGTCTTTCTTTAGACCGTTGCTAGGCAACGCCTCACCAGAGAATACAACCGCGATCATTAAGCGGTAATTTATGCTTGGAAATAATGACCGACAAAATAGCGCGCCAGCAAGCGTTGAAGGATGCGTGAGGCGTCACAGACGGTGATTCCTGTGTCTATATTCAAACTGATAATTATAAGGATGACCTCTTGTGCGAGGACAGTGTGTCCTGAGAATCTAGTCCATGAAACTAAAAGGTAGTGCCCAATGACTAATGTCTTGATCTGCCTAAACATCTGCCAAGTGTGGCTATCATGCAGTGACTGGAATTCTCAATGATAATCAAGCTTTTGTCCCTTTAAAACCGTTGTGATGAAACAAGCAAGGATGATAGTCGCGTAATAGTGCACACCTTCATGATTTTGTTCAACAGTACTTGGAATTATCTAAATAGGGGATGGTGATGATTATTATACTTTCACTAATACTACTCTCTAAAAAAATCGAGTGAAAATATTCACTCTTAAAAGAGTGAATACAAAAAAGAGTGAATTTAGAGTGAAATTGGAGTGAATTTTGAGTGAAAATGTTCATTTTCACTCTCTTTAGAGTGACCTCAGGGATCACTCCAAAATCTTCGAGTGATCCCTGAGGTCACTCCAAAATGAGTGAAAATGAACATTTTCACTCAAAATTCACTCCAATTTCACTCTAAATTCACTCTTTTTTGTATTCACTCTTTTAAGAGTGAATATTTTCACTCGATTTTTTTAGAGAGTTCTACTGCGACATCTGCTTCTACTGCTGCTATACTTCTCTTACTAATACTACTGATGCTTTTATTACGAATGCTTCCGTGTGATGATTGTAATCATGAAGGCGGGATTTATCATATAAAATATACCACTAAGAACATAGTCTAAATGTTGCGTAGCTACTCCGGTGAGGACGATATTTCAGAAAGATGAACACAGCCCATAAAAGTTTACTACAGTAGTACCACGTGATTATTTTTCCACATGTTGCATAATCGGGGCAGGATAGGGACAAAACCAATCATGCAATAAAAGATATAAACATCAGATACCGTTCGAACTGAGGATGTCCTCGTTACATGTCCGAAGACGTATCTGTACCACAGTCGTGACAGTGCTCATAGGCTATTCTCGTTACTAAGCCTCCGCGCCAACCCACTGCTGCTAGGCAACGCATCTCTAGAAAAAAAAAAAACTAGCTACTACTATAGTAAATGTTACCGGTGAAGTTATTACGCCTGATAGTAGTGGCCGGCCAAGTTTCTATACAAACTGGGTGTTGATATCCACATTTCTGCATGCTTGTTGTACTTGGCCGTGCAATTGAGGCCCAATCACGTACCAGGGTTAATTATAGAACTATGCCACTGTTGACGCGACAAGCTCATTCATTCGCTTCTGTCGCATTTTAGCATTTAGGTTAATGCTTATTCATTCGAGAGTAGTAGTAATGCTGCATATAATTATCATCGTCAAAAGAGCCATCACTCTAACCTTGATAATACATGCCATAATGAGGTGTATTTTGGGACGCCTGCCTAGTGCAAAAAGTGTGATCAGTCAATATTTGTATAACAATCGTTTGTAATTTGATCTATACTGAATTTGTATAAACAATCCCATATTTATGTATATTGGTATAGATAGATAAATAGATAGATAGATAGACAGATAGATAGATAGATAGATAGATAGATAGATAGATAGATAGATAGATACACGTAGATAAATATAGATATACAGTAGTCATACCGAGTACAATAACTTTAACGCTTGTATTCTACGGACCGCATTGTGGGTTTATTATGACATATAAACTTTTTTCACAGGCACACACACTTTTTTTAGTCTTTATTCGATTTTTGTTCATTTTCATATCACAAAATTATTTTTTACAGAAACAAAAACAAAACATTACACAAAGACAAACTGCATTATACACCACATTGTACAAAATAATGTCAATCTTACATCGTAACCCTTTTAACCAAGGAAACGAAATCCGCTTTTTTTTGAACACACATAATTGAATATTCTCGCAAAAAAAAAATGCCCGCAAAACGGGGACATGATAGACAGCTTGCTCAAAACAAACGGGGCACATTCCATTGCTTCTCAAAAAAAAAAGGAAATCGAGGCCATTTGCAACAAACACACACGCACATTCACACACACACACCACACACTTACGCCAACATGCACCCCCCCCCCCCCAAAAAAAAAAAAGAAGAAAAAACGGTTCTATGCCTTCAGCTCTCAGGTTTCAGGTTTCAGGTTTTATTCACAACTGAATAACCCTGACTGACGTGTAAATTGCCATTTTTTTCTCTCGTACAATATACATCCTAATCATAATGTGGAAGTGATGTGGAATTGGAAGAAGCAATAGAGAGGAAAAAAAGACAACGATGTGACAATAACTCGTAAATACGGCAAAATCAAGACAGAAAAAGAAAATCACATATCATCCTCGGCATGCATCATGTTATATTCCCACTTTGACAAATGCATTCCAACTGTTCCTCTTTTAATCGCTATCTTATTTTCTTCTTCTTTACATATCCTACAATACTTCATAACATCACACACACACACACACACACACACACACACACACACACACACACACACACGCACACGCACATACACACACACGCACGCACACTCGCACTCACACACATACAACGCACATGAAGACACACATCTCTGCACGCACACGAACCAAGAAATAAGATTCAGTGTATATTCAAATCTCACTATGTTAACGTGTAATATAGAACATTATGGTAACGGTAAAAAGTCTGCAATGCACCAGTTGCGAACAAATTTATACGTGTATACTCCTCGGCTAATGAAGCTAAGTTTCTTAGACATGTTTCAAGCGCATTATTCAGTCCTTACATACATTCAAAACAATAAGATCGGTAATGGAAATACCATATCAGTGTCGCCGCATAATGACTGGTCCAAGTACTGGTATGTCAAGAGACATACACTCCTTTATCTCTGTGTTTTCAGTAAACATACCGCAACGAGGTTCTTATCAATCAGAATCCTTGAATCAAACATGAGATTTGTACAGTCTGCGTCTCATGTGGGCCTTTGTTATCACGCAATTATAACTTTGCGATTAAAGCAAGATGCGAGCTCTAGACTTAGACTTTGAATGAAGGATGAACTGGTTCCAGAAAGAGACGGAAAAAATATATCAATATCAAAGCGGATGAAAGATTGACACAAAATTGAAATTAAAAAGAAAAAAACACACACAAGGACGGTAGGGAAGAATCCAGAGTGAGAGAATCAACGGAAGAACAAAATTGAAATAACAAGTGGAAACGGAACGGGTAACATGAAATACAGAAAAACAAACAAACAAACAAATAAACAAAAAACAAAATCGGACACGGAAATTGATGAAACTGGCATAAGCTCTCTGGAAATAATGTGAATGTTTTCTTTCTTTCTTTCTTTCTTTTTGTTCACCTATCTCTTGATTGTCACCGTTTTCTTCTTTCCTAGAGCACGGGTTAGCGGCCTCGGGTAATTTGCCGCGTCTTTATTCGGTATAATTAGGAAGCTGTAATTGCTCCACATCTCACGTCGACGTTCAATGAGTGTTGCCTTGCAATAACGACCGCAGATATTAGATTTTGTTCTTCCTCTTTTGTTCTTTTCTTTTTTATTTCCATTGACGATGTGGAACCTTTTGTTAACATATATATTGTGGTCGCCCTTTGCTTTAATGAGTTTTTTTTTTTCATTCTTGTATCTCGCTGAGACGGTCCTTCCGAGGTCGACCAGTCAGTGATAAAATCGCAGTGATGTGAATTGAGTGTGCGTGTGAGTTTGTGTGTGTGTGTGTGTGTGTGTGTGTGTGTGTGTTTGTGCAAGCGCACATTTTTGTTCTTGCTGATCGATATTTCTCTGTTTATTGATCGATTCCAATTCGCACGGTGTCATGTTTTGTGTTGGTCAGTGACTTCAATAATGCAGTTCTTAAACTTTAATGGTCCGTGGACACGTTTCAGTGCAAAATGGCAGGCAAAATGTCTGATTCACTTGAGCCAAAGAAATTGTTCCGAACGGCACGAACACAGAATGAGCGGCGTTGCTAACTAAAATGACTATACTTTACAATTCACTTTGGTGTATGAATTGCATCTTCGGATCGAAAGCGAAATTTCAAACAAGTGGTAAAAATCTATAACTCATTAACACTTTTGGAGATTTGTACAAATTGAGACAGAGTACTGGGGTTACAAACATTTCTTCCGGTTCGTGGTATGTCTTTCTGCCAGCGCATAATGTCGGCGCACGTTATCAGGACTCCGTTCTCAAACTTATTTACACAGGGGCGCGGAAAATATCATTAAGTGGGTTGTCGAGAATTGTGAATCTGTGGACTAGTTGAACCCATGAAGTCGAAGACACCACATGTTTGTGGTTTGATGTTCTATCTGACATCTTCATGAGTCACTGATAGTACTTCATAAATCATAACATAAAATGTACGTGATGTATGTTAATCTTCCACTTGAATCCGTGTTTAGTCATACGCCGCTGGTTATGGTTTCTTTGCGGCAGATTAATCACAAGCCTCAAAAACGCTATTACACGGCCCTATTGCGTGATTCGTACATTAGCAGCACATTTTAGGAGATAAAGTTCATGTTTTGTCTCAAATTGATATAACTTATGTATATCCTCTTGTGTGTGTGTGTGTGTGTGTGAATGTGTATGTGTGTCTCTGTATGTGTTAAAGTGTACAGAATTGATGACTTACAACAAATTTGTGTAATCTTTCTCTAATGATGTTTGCGTAGCAGCTTGGCAATTTTATTGCGGACACGATCATTAATAATTCTGCAGCAAAGTTGCCCCAGGACGTGATGGCTGACACACGTCGAGAAAGCGTCTGTCTTCAGGCTATTTCCCAGTGCAAAGAAACCACGCCGTTCCGATAAACCATGAAATATGCATGCGAATCTATTTTGTTGTGATAACAGTATTTTGAGAAAGTTTGAGAATGTAATGGTCATTGTATAAATTTTACCGCCATGTGTCCCGCAGGCCCCGCTTTCAGGTGAATTCTCAATCAGCATAAGTTTGCAGTAATTGAAGTCAAAATGGCAACCAGACGACTATCGACAGTGATAGTGTGACGCAGTGACTGATGTCATCGCAATGTCCATCTGCTTGAAACAGATAGCAGACTCAGGAGGTCCATGAAACCTTGCATTGCTGTGATTGGGTGCACGTCACGAGACCGACACCCACGAGGCATACAGCTCACGAGTGATACAGCCCATGAGTTACACAGCTCACGAGTCATACAGCCCATGAGACCGACACATTAAGCCCAGTGTTGTATCTGTCGAACCCGCGTATCTATCTATCGAACTCGTGGGCTGTTTTTACCTCGTGTCGAACTCATGGGCCTTATTTGCCTCGTGTCGAAATCATGGGCTGTATGACTCATGGACCTGTTTTCAATGTCGAACTCCATGGGCTGTATGACTCGTGAGCTGCATGCCTCATGGACCTGTTTTCAATGTCGAACTCGTGGGCTGTGTGACTCGTGGGTGTCGGTCTTGTGGGATGACCCCCTGTGATTAACCACATCCACCTGTTTATGTACCTGTATAGTGTTTCAGGCCCGGTTGTATCGTGAGCAGTTCATATTATTATGAATATCAAGCCAGATGGGAGTTTTGAGAATTTTTCAGTTGTTTTGTTTTAGCAGGGAGTTGGGATACCGTTACTACAAATATTGAATAAATGTTTGTAATATCTGTATGCATAGATAAAACAGATAAATGATTCATTCAATGTATATGCATATAGGGTCTATACATTTTATTTGTTGATATATGTGTATACTTTCATATACAAACATATTACATCTAAGAATTATAATTATTATGTTATGCGTTTGTATATGAAAAGTTTGATCGAAAAAACGAGTCAACCTCATTCGTATTAATTTGAGATATTTGCGATTAGAGCTGCTAAAGAAATAAAGAAAATGATAAGAAAATATGGGACATTTTTAACCGTAACTTCAAGAATATTCCTTGCTCTGTAACATGTGAGGTATCACTGGAAAGGTTTTATTTTGCTCTATCTGATGATGGACTTACTTTAAAGGAATGGTACAGTATTGGTGGAGATGAAAATTGGGCTTTTAAATTTTTGCGAGATACCAAGAAACCACTTATAAATAGTACAGAGCATACCATTTTAAGAGGAATTCAAAGTTTATTTGATGAAAATTGGGTTGGGAATGACTGAAACATCCAAAACAAAGTAAAACAAAGCGATCGTGATAAAGTATGGGTCCCACACTTTATGAGAATTGCTCTTTTTTGGATATCTCAGCCATTTCAAAACCAATTTTCATCAAATAAACGTTGAATTCCTCATAGAATGACATGCTCTTTCATATTTCATAAGAGGTTTCTCATTATCTCACCAAAAAAATGGTAGAAACCTGAAATTAGGTCTCAACCAGAACTATACAATCCCTTTAAAATGTTTTAAGAATGACACATCCCGTTTTGCAATCAAAACTCTTCATATTTGTACGTGTAACTAAAGTGTGTTTCAATACTAACTTTTTGTAGTGTTATTGTCTTCCCTTTTGCAGGATTCTATTCGCCAGCTCGCGTGACCAACAGAAAGTCACTACGACCGTCTCAGAGAAGCTTGGACGCATGATTAGAGATTGAAATTGACATCATTGTGGTGATTTTGAGTCAACACTACAAACTGTGTTTATACTGATATTTGTCGAATACTTAGACGCCGATGACTGTTATATTTCCTGGAACACTCGTGTCTGTAGTTTTGCTCCGGATGCATTCTACGTCGATGGCATTGTGATAACTGATGACCGGGTAAATGTCGGACTTTTCTTGAATCATCACTGTCATATTGCATAGCTGCTCTAACATTGGAAGGGAAGTTCAAAAGCACGTGGAGAAAATTTATGCGTTGCCAAGGAACGTTGTGGAGAATATTTCATTGAACGGACTCCGACCTCTTACTATGTGCATACACATTGCGCACGCACACTATTGACAGAATCAACCACGTTATCTCGTGCACGCCGTGACGTAGTAAGGTATTTTTTTGCCCCCAGGTTTTTCATGTATGCAATAAAACCGCGCGCGTAATCACGATGCCTTTCGGACTACGACGCGGCGGTGGCGGGGAGGGTAAAGCCGCCACGGCACAGCAGCAAACAGCACAACAGCCTACAGAAGGAGCAAACGACATGGGAAATGGCGCGGGCCTGCACAGCAAGCAGGCTCGCACGGGGCCCGGCGGCGGCGGCGGCGTCGGCGGGGGAGGAGGAGGAGGCGGCGGCGCCGTGGCTAGTGGGGTGGGCCTCCAGAACAACAACTCGAGTTCGAATCACAAGCACAAGAGCGACTCTTCCGAGGTGATGAAGCTTCGGGCCCAGCTCGAAGACACCCAAAAGCAACTGAAAGAATGTATGGACGAACTGACTCTGCGGCAGGCGATGCTCGACCAGCGAGACGAAGAGCTGCTCCGGGTACGCGAAGAGGTGCACAAATTGAGGGCGGTCCTGAGCCGCAAAAGCAGCGATGAGGCTGCTGCTGGTACCTCCAACGGACAGGGTGGCCGTGGCGGCCCACTGCCCATCGTTCAGGAAAACAAGAGAAACAAGAAGCAGGGTGTGTCTGGTGAAAGTGGTATGCAAGCCAACATCTCGGCCGGCAGCGACGATCTGCAGTTGAAGAGGTTTCCGAAGGACGCAGTGTAAGTTTTCGTTAACACCATTACTTTTGAGTCATTCAGTGTCACTCACCCCGACATGATCCAGGGTTATTGTCACACATTATTTCCCATGACAAAGACTGAATTTAAACTAGATCCAAACAGATAGATATTGTAACGATTCAAAGATGGGGCACATTGACTATGGCTTATGATTAACCATGGGTCATTACATTTCAAGAATTGTGAATCACTCTTTTTTTCCACTTATTTTCAACCAACTTTGTTACTACTTGCTTGTTAGGATGTACCATGTGAAAGTCCGGCGTCTTTGCTGTCTGGAATGATATTTTCATTACGCACTTATCACATCAGTTCATCGCCACTCCTATACACAGCTGATTCACCAAAACAAAACATTTTTTTTTTCTTCAAATGAGGGAATTCCCCCAACATAATTCCTGAGGACTGAAACCTATTTCGTACATACACTCACATATAAACTCAAAGACACGCTCGTATAAAACATACCCGACACCTGTAAGTACTCTAAGGAAGACAGTCAATCTTTCTCCTGACAAAAAGTGCGAGAAGAATTGACAGAATTTGCTGTGGTGACGTGGAGTCTGTTGTTGATGTACAGTCTACAGCGATTTCATTGAGACGTGCTCAAATTTTGGATATGCATTTAGGACCAACTGCTTTGAAATAGTCATGTCGTGCAGCGCAAAAAAAAAGAAGAGAAATTGTTTTTGGTTATGAACTTCTTTTGTATCCGGTTTACCTTCGAATTATTTGAAAATCTAACAATGGAATTATGGAATGATAGTATGAAAAATATGGAATTATTTGAACAATGGATTTCAATATAAATGAGGGATTCTGCTCATTGTGACATCTATTGTATGCGCGCGTGTGAGAAATTTTACGAACAGTTGGTAAAAAGCATCATTCTTGTATGGCGATGAAGTTTGCAAAGTTAATGACCGCAAGTCCGCCCCGCAAAAGAGGACGCGCACTTAATGAAATTATCTTCCGATCACTTGCTTTCCAACGCATAATTATACTCGATACGAGGGGGGGGGGGGGGATAATATTTTGAAATTTGTAAATCAATTTCACTACCAGGGATGATCAAAAGTCGTCCCATGTATAGTATCAAGTAGTGCTTGCAATCGTAGTTTAATTTCAGTTTTTATTTTCGATTAGCAACGCGAACCTCTGAATGCCACTGTCCGGTTGCTTGATAAACAGTTTTGAGGAGTATACAATGGGGTCACCACCACGAGAGATCATGTGTTGATCAGTAACCATGCTAGGAGGCATACCGGATTGTTCTGTACCGAGAACATTATTGATTGAAGAGCAAAGCAGCAACAAGGACTGCGAGATTAGTGCGGGGTGAGCCATCAATACGATTTATTGACAGCCAATTCCAGACCCTTCCTACTGTCTTGATATAAAGTTAGTTACTACAATAGAACGCCTTCCAACAGTGTATCTTTTGTGTGAATTCGTCTCAGACTTCTGTTCAAGTCACAGCAGTCAATTATGAATGAATTCCTCCCCCCCCCCAAAAAAAAAAGCAACAGAAACAAAAATGAGACATGAATACAAATAACACATTGTTGTTAACCATCGCTCTCATGGTGTTCGTTATTTCGCCCCATCTGCGGCGATGATACTGCCAACTATGGTGCATGGAGAAAACAAGCAACACCAACCAGACGACAAAAACAACCATCGTGTAATCGTAGTAATGCAGCGCAGGTCGTTACGGATTGAACGGCACGACTGGATGTTCCCCGCGGGCCAATAAGGCCTGCTAAAACCTACAGGATGGTTGTGGTACGATGATCGCGACGATGCACCAAGCCTGATGTAGATGTGACTAATTAGGCACGAAGCGTCGACATGTTCGCCATCTAGCGATTAATTCTCGCTTTATCGCGACAGTTGAAAAAAAAAAGAGAGGAGGGGGAGGGAAATGAGGCTAAGGAGCTGCGACTTTTTAGATATTTCCAGGGGTTCCCATCCAATCTCATTGTTGACGACAAGTGCAGAGTATGGTTGTGATATACACGTACTGTCTTTAACATGGCTTCGCTGAAGAGCCTTTCATACGGGATCGATTTTCATTTTCCGCTGGAGGGAGCAGCCAAGTCGAGCAAGCTGCCCACATTTGCAGAAATCCGATATGTCGACGATAACCGCGCGGAAATGTCGTGTGCAAATACGAGATCAAACCGTGTCGACGTTATGATGAGATAAACGTTTCTGTGTGTGTGTGCGATAGTGCCTTTCAGTAGGGTCTTAATTGTTTACTACATCTCGTGTAAACGCCCTTCGATTGAATTGTTTGAATTCTCGTTCTGCCTCTTTTCAGTAAGAACATGACCAACGGGACTTTAGGACGTGCCTATCACGTTATTTGAAGCTCCAGTCAGTCTTCTCCTGGAGGTGCTGTAGTCTACTGCCTCCTTGGTCTACTTCCGTTCTTAAATCCCCGTATTATTTTCTTCAGCAGGGTTCACAGTACTTTAGCATTGTGTTGTTGATGTCATGCGTCCTCAGCCTAGAAGATCGTAACCTATAGATCTCATTGGCAATTCACTTCACGCAGAAATGACATGCACGAAGCAAATCTATTACTCCGGTATATGTGTACGATTGTCCTATTTCAAAATTTCATGCGACAATCAATTACACTGAATGTCACATGCATACTGAATTAAGTCACTACCAGACAGGTCGCTTGAAAAACGAAAGAAAAGCAAGACATAAGATCAAAGAAGTCAAGGAAAAGACAGTGAGATAGTCCGTGTTTACTGGCTCTTCAAATATTGAGCAAAAGAACAGTGATTCCTTCTTGACAGATTTACATCCATCATGCGAATATGATGAATGTGCTACGGGCTATGTGTGCATTGTACATAAATTTCATGATAGATAAGTCGTTTTTGATAGCAAATAGCTTGTTTAAACCAAAATGTTAGTCGATCATGTTGTTGAAGATATCATTGTTATAAATAATGTGCATGATAGTGATATTTACAGCTTCATGAAGATGATGATGTTTGTTATTGCTTTTATTTTTTAGGGGTGGTATGGACATCAAGAGTTCAGCAGTATTAGTATTTTTTTCTTTTGTAAAGATTAAAATTTCATATGATAGCGTATCCCATAGATTTGTGATTCATCAATGTAATCACTGGGATTATGAATAATATACAGCCTATGGTTGTTGGGTTTTTTTCGAAGTATACACGTAAACGCTAAAACATGCAAATAGCCCGCGGTGCGGTGCAAAGGCAACTAATGTTCTTCGTTAGTCGTTCGCTATCATCATTCAAGCATTCGAGAGTGTATATGTGAGAACATTCGACACGCGAAGTGCATATTGTTTGCATATCGACTCATATTTCCTCCCTGTTTCCGCCCAATGTCTGGGCCGTAACGTGATACTGCGTTATAATATTAGCTCCTCATATTTTTCTGACTGTCTGTGTCCAGTTATGATACCCACGTACTCGTAGTTATGATGCGGCGCTGTCACAAAATGCGCATACACTTGTAAGTATGTGATTAAACAAGGCAGAATCAAAAAGAGAGGAAAATGAGAGGATAAGGAATAGTATAATCCGTCTTAATTCAATTCGTAAGTTGACAGTGAATACCGAGTCATTGTCAGGGGAAGGGAAAGCGATGCGTCTGCGGATGATCATGACAATGATTACACATCTACCATAGCTATACGTCGAGAGGATCAGAGTACATTCTATCACTTGCTCCAGTGTGCATATATTGCGATGCGTATTAATGCGCGGCATAGCACCGATTTGTCCATCACCATAGCGACACACACAAACGCCTTCATTAGCTCTTCACAGCTCCCGCTGCTTCTCTGCCATGATGCACACTGGCTCGTGTAGTGTGTCGTGTGTGTGTGAGAGTGTGTGTATGTGTGTGATGGAGGAGCCTGGCATTAAATTTCGCCATATTTCTATCGTATTATTGACCGGAACCCATCAAATAGCTGTTAGACGGTAATACCATACACCATGCGTTTACAAGAACAAAGGTCGGGTTTTCTTTGTCTTTTCTTCTTTATTTTTCAGCGAATAGTCTAAAATCTGTGGGTCCCTTATCACATAACGTTGTTTGTTTTACAACTACGCCGAGGTCAATAGGCCCTGTTGATTTGGTAATGAGCGAAGTTCGGAATTACACTAAAGATCCTTTGGATAAGGGCAGTGCATCAAACCACAAGAAACGACAAAGGAAATTTTTAGATATTGTGAATCGCCAGCCACACTTAATTACTTGCAGCGAGGTTATGGTGTCAGCCACTGAAATCCCTTGCTCTGAAATTAATCCCACTGGAGTTTTAGGTGTAAGTGTAAGACATCGTTCAAGTTTCAAACACTGTACTATCCTACCATGGAGCTGATAATATAGCTCCATGATGCTATACTCTCACAATGATAACACGACTGGATGAATTCCTTCTCAAGAAAAACACTAATGCAAAACTATTTTTGATTAACTAGCTTAGAAATGAAGTGTTGAAAATGTATTATCGTCTTTCATCTTCGTAATTAGAAACCCCCTTATGGTGACCAAAGCGGAACAACACGTAAATTAGATGTGTCGAAACGAAGAGGACAGACGAATGAAGGGTTCGTCGAACTTCACTTAAGTCTCAATTTTCTTTAATGTCGATGAGTGTTTGTCACTATTGGTTGGGATGGATGGGAGGGAAGGGGTTGGGGGAGGTGTCCATTATAGTCAGATAATATTTTGATACTTCAACAGAGCGTGCCTTATATAACAATACTCCTCATTTCCGCAATATTTATGATGTGAGCGTTATACGGCATCGTGATAACACATGCTCACAATTTTTGTTCCACGTAGCTCCCCGTATAAACCTGCAAAGTCGAACTAGTGTAACTTGAGCCCCCTTCTTCCCCCCTCCCCCACCCCCCCCCCTCCTCGTCTGGAAATACTTGAATGACTATAAAATCTTAAGTAAAAGATATCTCCATTTTGGATGATAATGTCTACGGGTTCATTGCATTCAGTTACTGGTATAGAATTCGTTATAAACTTACAAAGACCTTATAATGGCAAACTTTTCAAGTGATGGGCTTAAACTACCTTGACGAATTTGTCGTAACTATATCTAAGGATATCATTCACATAAACTAATATATAGGAAGTTATGACCTGAACATGATATGTATCCAACAATAATAATGATTGAATAAATCTAATGACAAAGGGATCCTGAAAGTGCTCGCGACAACGTGATTTTTTTTTACTTCGTGGTGAAATTTGATTGTCTTATATAGTTATCAGATTGGCAAAAGGAAGAAGGAAATTATGACATTTTCATGCCAGTATTGTGCAAAATAAGTTAAAAACCAGGACGTTTGTTTGTATTTGTGTGTGTGTGTGTGTTTTCTCTCTATTATCAAGAACTGTCGGAAGAACAGCAAAATCTCACATCTCCTTGATTCATCGATATTGATAAGTTATGGTATTGTTGTTGTTTTTGGTGATACAAGCGAAAAGATTTGGCTCAAAGCTGGCTAATGGCATGGAAAATGAAATCGTGCCATGGCGACACATAACTTCCGTCGATGGTCACCGTAAGGTAGACTCAAACGCCCCTTTTCAGCCAACTCTGTGACAGTAACACTTTTTAAAATCTTGTATGATTATTTTTCTCCTTGTCAGCAAGCGACATGACGTGACCCATCTCCTATAAGTGTGTAAAATTAATGATATTTGTCTTGTTTATTTGTTTGCATGTTTGTTTGAACTGTATGGGTTTTCTGGGACGCTGCCATTTTAGGCTAAGCCGAGTGAACTCTTTTCAATTTTGGAATAGTGGGTTGCCTTTAAGATTTGAATGTCTTGAAATATGAATAGGCAAAATATACAAGTATATATACGTGTACATACACAAGTCACATACATTATGAAAGTTGAAAATATTGGCTGGTAGCAAACTAATAATAAGCCATTAATCCATAATGATGTTAGTGCTGGAAGGCACATTCCAGTCTTCATACAATATAGAGATTAAGGATTGATATTTACGAAAAAATGTAAACCATATTTTGGTAACATCATTTTACAAAATAATAATGACACATCATTGAGTGACATAAATCAAGCTTCCCAATGATATCATATGATTTTGTGATGTAAAACTTCTCAAGCTTGAATTGCAAAATTATATATGAATATATTTATATATGATTTATAATACATTCGAGTAGTATATAGACGTAAACTACTTACTCATGCCTTGCGTGTAGTGTACTGAATTTTGTTTTGCCGGCAACAATATCAGGTATATAGTTGTCAACACAGTACTGCGGAGATTATAAAGATGTATTAGGCGGTATTTTTGTTTTTTCCTAGTAATTATAGGGATTAGGGTAAAATACGCATGTTATTGTCATTTTTGATTGTTCGGGATCTCTATCTCTCTCTCTTTCATATATATACATGTACACTTGGTGATTCTATCCTACTATGAAGAGTGCTCGATATCCTTAAAGGAAGAGGTTTAGACAGAAGTAATGAAACAAGTTCACGCGGTTGACTGCAGGTTCATCCGTATTTATTGCCATAAATAAATAAATACGGATGATTGCTATAAATGAATAAATACGGATGAACCTGCAGTCAACCGCGTGAACTTGTTTCATTACTTCTATATATACATATATATATATTAAATTGAAAGTAGTGAAATACGTCAGAGACTCAGCAAGAACTGTTATAGCCGCTCGGATCATCGTCAGCATCCTGATCATACATAGAAAACAAATACAGTTTCAGCTGAAGACTGCGACAGCAACTTACACGAATCAATATTGAACAGGCTGTCTTTTCTATTTCCCCTTTGCGTTCGAGATATTACATCCGGACTGTCGAATAATAATGACAGACTTTGATTGGAGGCAAATTGAATGCAGATTAATAGTCGAACTCAGCCTTGGAAGCGAAATAACGAAAAAACGAGCTGGTTTCCTTCTGCCAATCATCTTCTTTTCCCCAAGAGTCTCGTAGTCATGACGACTGCCACATGGTACTTCGGACAAAGAAATAAGGAAAGAAAAGCCTACTCTGTTGATAGAGATGATTAGCCATCCTCTACGTCAAAAAAAAAGTCGTCATGACGATTGGACATTGTGCTATAGATAGGTTTTCGTGTTATAATTGTTGACTTTAAGACATGATCTTTCTTCCTTTTGCTTCCTGTTATTCCTTTCCTAGCTGCATCGCTGTGTTTTTCCAAATTATTTTCTTGGAACACCAGTCATGTGTATACATAATATGTAATATGTAAATATATATGAAGTGTTTAAATGCAAAAACAGATAATCGCCATTTTCAGTTGCACGCTAAGATCGTCATCAAATAGAGACAAATGTCTTTGATGCATGAAACTGCACTTGTTACATAACAAGAAATAGTTTTCAAGGTATTTCCAAAATTAGCAAACATATTTGAATTATAATTTAATTATTCTTTTTTGTTTTTCAGCAGCTTTAATTCAAAATATCTCAAATCGATAGATGTGGATATACAATATTTGGTTTTTGCAGTGAAGCTCTTCGTTTATACATTGTACATACACGCAAGCGCGCGCATGCACCCACACACACACACGTTCGCACACACTCCTAGATCCTGTTTGTTTATAGGGAGTCATAGGAAATAGTGACGGGTAGATTGAAATTGTGTGTTTTCACCGTGATAGGAAATAGTGACGGGTAGATTGAAATTGTGTGCTTTCACCGTGTTTTTCCTCCCTTGTTAAAGACTTTAACACCGTGTTAGTCAGCGACATTCGGAGTGGTTGATGATGCATACAGAGCGAATATTCGCTGGCCTCGCCACATTTCTAACCCCTCACCTCCCTCATCTTGCCGTCATCGCGTCTTTTTTTCGTCAAATTTCCTCGCCCGTCGCAGAGGAGAAGATATTTAACTGCTCTAGCGATGTCTTTTCGCGCCAATGTGCGTTCATTAGCTCAAAGCTGATCCAGCTGATATGGTGGGTGTATAGGGCCTACGACTAGACCTGAGGATATCAAACATTTTTATTTCTTTCTTTTTCGTTTTGTCTAAAATCATATTTGCAGAGGAAAGCGCCAAGTTTGACTGAAAATAAATGTGATAAATGTTTATGCTTACTCGGTCGATTTCTTCAAAGATAGATGCGTTAAAGTCAAGATGTTTTTAACCCACTTCGTCGTCGATATTATCTAATATGAGAGAATAATTTTTGTTAAAGGACGTATGAAGACAAAGTAAAGTAAGCAGGATATATGTCTGATTACAAAGTGCGATAACAAGAGGCGGCAAAGAAGCCATCTCAGCCACGGAAATACGCGTCGTCATCTTTAGCAATGGCTTCTGTCGACGAGTAGCAGCCTTGTATGCCATGATGGTAGAAAAAAATGCATTAAAAACAAAAACAAGAGCACTGTCTGTGTATATCGTAATGACTGCCGCAGATAATACTCTTTTGCACCCAGCAGGCACTGTAGAGAATGGCGTGGGTAGCTGTTTTCTCGCGTAATATTGGCGGTAGTAACGAGAACGAGGCCGTAGTGGCACAATTCGCAAGATTAATATTACTTTTTCCTCTCTCCCAGGGAGCCAAATGGCAACTTTGAGGAGTTGTAACTTTGTGACACAACGATACTGCCCTTTTATGCTTTTGAACACGCGTCAACAAAAGCCTCGGGAGACAGCTATTTACTTCAGGTTCGATAGACGGGGCCGATGTCGAGTTCCACTTCCTCTTCATTCTCACTCCTCTGGACTGTGGGATGTCGTCTACTGATCCGATAATCTTTGCCTGAGGACAAGCCGTTAAAAGAAAACAACGGAAATATATAAGCCTGCTGAGTCGAAACGGAGTCGCTGAGTGTGCGATGACTGTATGAGTGAACCATGAAAAAAAGAAAAAGAGAGGGAATAATAACCCCATCTCTGACTGAAAAGCTTCGGCAAGGGACGAAATAACCTCTCACCGCTGTCATGGCCGCCGGCAACCTTTATCTGCGTCCAAATGTCAGTGGTGCCTTTTTATGCAATGTATAGTCTAACGTCGGCTTGGCACGCACTCGTTCACACACACACACACACACACACACACACACACACACACACACACACACACACACACACACACACACACACACACACATATATATATATACACACACACACACACACACAAACAAACAAACACTCACATAGACACACACACAACACGCGCAAGCGAACGCATAATGCTAAAATGCGTCTTGAAACAAGTAGTCTGCATTTCAAGAAAAAAAAAGCAAGTCAAATTGATAACAAATTTATTTTAGTAGAGGAAATTACTCATAATGACGTATTAGTTCTTACAGCAAGCTCCACTCCATGTTAAAGAACACTGGATACTAAACCACACATTAAATGCGGTGAGTTAGCTCAGTCGGTAGCGCTTGTGCCTCGCGACCCATAAGGACCCCGGTTCGAATCCCGAGTTCCATCACTGAGCGATGTTGTGTTAAATCGTCACTGTCCCCTCGAGTAAGAGGCAAAACACTCTGGGCTTCTCGTGGGTGTGATAGTCACAACTCATGCACGTAAAAGATCTCGCTTTATTCATTGCAAAGAGCAGGGTGTTTAACCCGGTGAAGTGGTTCCGCCTAACATCCCACAGGACCCATGGACACTGATGGAAGAGCAGCCATTGCCACTGAATATGGGCTATCCAGCCATCTTCTCAGATGGAAATGAAACAAACACAAACATTCTATTTCATCAAAACAAAACAGAGATTAAGACATACATGAAATAGCAACTAGTGAAATTTTTAACTGCGAACATAAAACAATATCATTGGCAACCGGATACGCAAATTGTAATGGGGCGATAATACCATCGCCCGCGAAATTGACGTGGGGTTGTTTTGAAAAGACACGTAAAACTGTGGCTTTTTCTTCCACAATTTTCGTATTCAATGTCCAATTTTGATGAAACTGTATAACAATCCTCTTTACGTGATTCTTCTTTATCAAAACAAAAAGTCCTTTGCATTGCATTATACGGCGTAGCATTTCACTCTAAATGTTGCTTTTATCATTTAAAACCTTCCACTTTCGGCATTGGGAAGAAAAAAAGAAAGATTCTACACCTTTGGCGACTTGTGTTGCGCCCTGTCGAAGATTTGGCCAAAACAAGAGACAAGTGATATGTATAATCAACCCTTCGCTCGCTCAGGGGTAGAGAAATTTGCGTTGGCGTGAACCCATCAACGAAATGTATCCTTTATTTTGCCCTCTCTCATTTTCTAATGCGGATATAGAAATCGTGCTCGACCGTCGGCCTATTTAGCTTGTCGAGAAGAAGTTACAAAATAGAGAAGGATATTCATTAATATTCACTCCTTGTGATCTTGATCAATGCATCATTTCTGCGTCAACCAGTTAAGGAGATGAGTTCATAAAAAAACTTGTTTTCCCCATACTGAGTTCATAAAAGTTCAAGCATGATTATCAAAGAGTTCATGACGAAACGTTATGATATGGGTCGAAAGTAATTGTTTCGTTTTTGCGTGATACTTATATAAAAGCACTAATATTACTAAAGTTGTGCTTTATTTTCCTTCCGTGCAGAGAACCGATTCATGATCTTCATGTATGTTGTAATTCATTTCAGCTCTTCAATCACAGACTGAATTCCCCCTCGTTGAAGTTGGTACTGCTAGTTACCACTTCTAATCACCGACAATGTGGAATTTAGTGACGAACTCTTTGAATAAGGTGTTTTATGCCGAGATACACGCAAGTTATCCACCAAAATACATTCGATAACAATACACAGGATGCGTTGAGATCGCAAACTCCCTCTGATATGGCCTGGAAAAAAAAATGTCTTTGCGAACATAGAAGAAAGGTATTTTGAAAGAGGTATCGATTATGGTTCTCCATGGAAACCGCACAGCTCAAGACACTGATTGGCTGATTTATTACCGCAAGACTGGAGAGGAATGGACAGATGCTATTCGCTTGGTGGCGCGCTAAATATAGTTGGTCAGACTCCCGATGCTGCGGTGAGGAAATGTCTCTCCTTTATGCCTTCATACAAACGCATCAAAACGTGTGAACCTCACCGTGAAATCCCGGCTCAGGCGTGCATAAATCAATCTTCAATTTTCACATGGCGACAACGACACATGATTGCGCGCTACACAGTATACCTTCCTGCGAGGAATCATTATATCCATTGCGTTTCCTTATCAACTCTCTTAGATTACCGAAACGGAACTTACACATTTTTCTTCATTTTACAAACTGTAGCTCTCTATTAGCAGAGAGAGTGGAAAGCAGGAGTTGATTAATAAAGCTAGGAGAGCTCGCTTCGATATCTTCAAGGCACCTCCCCTTCTTTAATGCGTTCTATCATGTAGCCTGTTACCATGGTAACGACACGTCAGAGAGTACAGGTTGGCTAAGGACAAAGAGGCGTGAACGCTAATGACTCGAAACACTATTGTCCCCTTCACGTGTATATTAAAGGTGTCACTTTCGCTGCAGCAGAGCGCTATGCGGACTTATGTGCGTTTTCTACAGTCAACATTCAATAAAACGCATGTAATGTTTCTGTGTACAACAATGAATTCCTTTTGTATATTAGAATACAGACATGCTGCACCTATGCTATTGATAAGCATACCATGAAATATTATTGTCATGGACGCGGTCCTTCTGGAGATGGTAGGGCAAATTTTGTTTTGACGTAACAGAATGTGAGATGGTAATTCCACCACTGTAAAGGCCATGGATTCAGTCGCCGCTAATTATTTTAAAGGGGAATATTACCTAATGTGGACTAGGTGAATGCATCAATTTTGATATGGAAAGTTCGCTAGAAATACTCCAGCCGTTAAGATGACGATTCCCCCCCCCCAAAAAAAAAAAAATAATAATAATAATGATAATTACTCATCAACTGGAGAACTTTATTTTTCAATCGGGAGTTGATTATGCAAAATGAACAATTTGTCAATATTTAGATTTTTTTCGCGTCGATATTCTGTAATTGAATATCATATTCCTTGCATTGAAATCAAGGCGATGTGTAATGATAGTAATGGCATACATTCGAACTCTACGCCGCAAGAAACAGCATTTAGCATTGTTGGTATAACTTCATATTCGCCTCTTCAGATGGTCGGTAAGACCTACACTGGTGAGACTCTTTCGGTCGGATATTTTGAAAGTTGTTATCATTATTACAATCGGTGTTATTGTAGTATTTTTTGTCATTATTGTCGGCAACATAATTATGTTCGGCTTGTGAAATATCGCAGATATCAGAATCACCACGTAGAGGACACTCGATAGTGCAGGGTGTATGCATTGAATCATTTCTTTTCTTTATTCATTCAGCCACTGTCCACCCGCACATATTCGTGTTGTGTTACAATCTTACAAGGTCATCTTAGCAACGCAGAACAACAAATCCTGTCGCTCTGCTCCGAGGAGAGAGAGGAAAAAGTGCCTTAGTCTGCTGTATGCAATGTATAAGCTGCTAATCCGCCGTATCCAATTTTAGTACGATGTGTCGCGTAGATCCCTATCGAGGCGCCCTGCATGCATGGTTTCGATTTTATTGTTGCATTTTAAACGGATGACACTTGTTGTGCAGCGTTTCGTCAACGAATTTATTCGGCCTTACAACTTATGTAAGATTTAATTGCTTGCACAGTTCTTAAAGAAGTCGGTCAAGGGATTTTACAGAAATCATTTTCAGCGCCCCACATGCACATTGCGTCTATCAGTTGCATATAGAGAGCTGACTAGAAAAAAATAGTAATTCAAAAAAGTTATCACTGATGTCATTCTGTCCGTACGTATCAGTTCTTCCAAGTGGGTCGCTGACCGTCGTTATATAAAAGTGCAATGCAATTAGGCTACTTAAGTTGATTGTAGTTTAAGTTATTTTATTGTATGTACTTTATTTTGATGATCATGACATTTTTATCTGTACATAATGTTAGCAGGGCCTGCTAAAAGAATATTGAAATAAATAGATAAATAAATTTGAAAATTATTTGTTGTGCCAAAACCATCGTCAGGTCATTAATTCAATTCAATTCAATTCAATCATAGTTTATTTCCAATCAATGAAAATCAAAAACATAGTACAATGTATACATGTCATTAAATGATATTGTTCAAACGCTTGCAAAAGATTCATGTAATATACGAGACAAATTATAGAACAACATATATGTACAATAATAAAGAGGAAAACTGTACAAATACTACGTGGGCGAGCGGAAAATAAATTCGATCATGGAAAATAGTGATCCACTAAAAAGCAAAGCTTGTCGGACGTGGATCGCTAGATAAATAATGAGTGAATGATTAGCATTGAGTGTACCCATATTATTATCTTTCTCCCCTCCCACCTCAACCCCAACACACACATACACGCAGTAGGACTACCTACAAAATATTCATGTATTACCGACCTTGCTTGCTAACACGTTATGGCAATTCCGATGTACCTCGTATTCGTGGAAGTATCATTATAAATCAGCTACAGGAAATCTAATCTAAAATTTACCAAATGCGAGTAAATCTCCACCGAATCTCTTCTTACTCGTCGATTTCGATAGCTGAAAACAGTGCGAATCATACGCAACTAATACAGCGCGAAGGAGGAAAGCGTCTCGATGGCAGACGACGCGAATTCCGCTGCAAATGTGTGGGTAGTGATTGATCGTATCGCTAGCGATCGATCAAAATCTCATCGACCGTTGCTATGAAAAAGCAAAGTCAGTGGGTGGCGAGCGACTGCCGGCGTTATTAGATAAACAGTCGGCGTGTCTCTATTAGTTCTGATCAATACCCTATCTCATCAGCCTGTATCCGAACGCCGCGTTGACTGAACAATGTTAGCTGACGCGTGAAAAATAAATGAGAGGGAGATATAGAAAAGAAAATTAGAAAGAAGAAGAAACGACGATGAAGGGAAAAAAAGAGAGACGTAAATATAGCACGGTTTGTTGGTAGGGAAGGGCTAACATCAATCGAAGTTCTGCATATTCGTTGGTGAAAGCATGACTGCGTAATGTAAAAATTTCCATATAGGCCCTACTCTATATTTTAGAAAGAGAAATAAAAACAGGTAAGGCGTTGATTCAAGCTAGATATTCAAGCTGACGTTAATAGCTGAAGTCAAAATCGGGACTAGAATGAAAAAGTTACGGTGTGTTGGAATTTTCTTTCATTTAAAAAAAAAACAGGGATTTAGTACGGCAGTCACATTGTTGTCATTCAGACAAGATGAAGTGATGATGTGGTCTCACAAAATTATTTAATCTGTCACTGATCTTGGCACTTCATTTACCTCTATATACTAACTGACTAAATTCTGTTTTGGACACGAAATCTAAAGGAAAAAGCAAACGAATTTGTCTGTTTCTTTTGTGTTGCTTGAAAATTCGCAAGGAAGACTATTAGGGGCAAATGTTGGCCCTACGAAGTTAACCAGGGATAGTGAAGTTTGTCTACAGGGGATTTGTGTGTTGTTTAGCATCAAGAAATTTCGACCGCACTGTGTGGATGATTTTCTTCTGTTTCTAAAGCAAACTTGAACACAGTGCGGTATCAGAATAAAGCGAAAAAGGTTGGTGAAGTAGACATTGGATGTTGTTGAAATAGGAAAGTGGCACAAAAATGTTTGTGTCTTCCATATGGTGTTATATGGATGTGTGTTTGTGTGTGTTTAAGATATTAAGTTTGAAATATTTTTAGGGTGCGTGATCCAGACCACAAAGAATGTCGCCTGTTCAAACGTATGTATTACATTCCACGCTATCTTTACAAAGCGAAATGGTGTAACTGAGAAAATGAACTCATAAGCATTCAGAATGCGACCTTGCGTTGATACTTTACTGGTAAACTATATAATATGCTATTTAAGGCCATACCAAGCCGTGTGAAAGTAGGCCCTACCTGAAGGCCAAAGTGAGATAAACTTCACTGAATTAGGCACAAGCTCCTTCTCTCATTATCTTCTTGCACGTAATATAGGCCCGGATACGAAAGACACGTTAGCACTTCACCCCCCCCCCCCCCCTTCCTTAGCAACGAGTGTGTTCTTTTTACCCTCATCTCCCTCCCCCCCCCCCCCATTCTGACACACTTCATGGCACAGACAGCAAGACGATCATTCGATGTTGAATCTCCCCCTATCCTGAGAAAGAGTGATCGCCGTGATGCAAGCAAGCCGTACACTCATGAGTAACTTCATATCCACTCAAGATTACCATACGGTCCGGGCTTAGTCTTGCTTGTTCAGTCTCAGATGATTCTGTATATGCTAGTACCTTTGCCATGTTTTTCTGCCTCGAGACAACCTGAGCGAAATGTGACAAAGTGATGAAAATAATATTGTTTTTCTCTTGTACCCATGATACAAGGCGTGTGGTGTTTCATATTTCCAAATACGGTCAAGAAACGTGTAGCTATGCTAATAACACGGTTACAGTCATAAGCATGATAAGATTACTAAAAACTTTCGCTTTCTGAAGAGGATAACACTTTGCTCACATTATTTAATGTCTATTTACCGTGATGGCAGTGGTGATGTCATCCAGAGGTCTTGTCACATTAAGGAGAACATGAATACTGTCGACTTCTCAAGGTCAAACATAACTTGTTCTTTCATTTGAAGTATTACCGTAAATTATTGTAGTGTGACCGACTGCTTAACATTGAGTAACGGCACATTTTTCAGAAAAGCAAGCTTTCATATATCTCTTTCGTGTTGAGTACTTCTTTTTGAGTAAGAAGACGTTACCTAATTAAAACGGATCTAAATAAGTGTATGCACAACTGCACCCGCTTGAAAATTCCAGATTTTTTTGCCACAATGATTGCTTTACTCTGTTCAGAATATTAGGCGGGGATAGCGAACACATAAAGTATTCCGTCCGAAGACTTGGAAATGTAAGTGAGTTATGTTCTAAATGAATTACACGTATATCCAACGCTGAGGATTTGATATTCTGTATATTTCAGACAGAGAAAGTCACCACCCGTTAAATTATCTCGGGTTTTATACATGTAGTCAAAGTATACTCGCTATCACCTAATCTTCATTTTTCACTCGTGCACCAGGTCCCTTGGCATGCTTCATGCATTCTTAATTAAACCATAAACCACGACGAAGAGTTATCTTGTTGCTACGCGAGTTGTCGGAACGCCATGTTCTGAGGAAAGATTAAATGAAGTAGCTATCGTTTCGAAGACCTGGAAATATGTCAATTTCGTATCTGACTAACAGATTGACAGAATACAGTGCAAGCAACTGAAGAGCCATTCTCCATTATTATTTATATATCATTACGAGAATCAACACTAATCTCATTTGGAATATGAATTTTGAGTGCCTTCCAGGCTTTCGTTCACATCCTGTGGTTTATATTTCCATGAGATTCATAGCTACTATGGCATCAACATAATGATTATGTCCGTCTCGCCCCTTGTGTTGCTTCCTTTCGCGTTTGCTTAGTCTAACACATACATCAACAGGACGAATTAAATTTTAGTATTCAGTGACCACACCACACCCCTAGCTCCCATTCAGTCCGAACCAGATATCGCCCATTCGCCGTCCCAAGCAGGTGCACACTGTAAAGTTATGCCTTTTCTTTAAACGTACACTCAAATTGTCCCTCGCTGCACAATACGATTGGCTGTAAACACACGCGATGCGACAGCGCGTACTTGACGGAAACCGTACACGCGCTCAACTGCTGCTAGCCCAGTTTTGGGGTGCAGAGTTTCTCTTAAGAGGTGGTTAAAGCTCAACTTTGCCCATACCTCAATATTAATGACTCAGCAAGTTATCACCAGACTGTGTCTGAATCGGTCCTCCATCTCACATTATATACAGATTTGTCATCCTTTTATATTTTCTTTTTGGTTGCTTTGTAGGTTTTCGACACCAGTATGTATGTCGGATCCTCTTCCATTCCCTTGAAATAAAATGGAAAGAAAAAAAAAAACCGCACCGACGAAAACATTGTCGTCAAGAATACTCTTCTGTCAACACTAGGGTGCGGTATCACTTCTGTACAGATGGAGCTAGCAATCAATTATTAGTGATCTTCTTTTGTCATCGCCTATTGTTGAGACTGGATGGGCTTTCGGCGAATTGGGTTGATTAGTGACGGGAAATTTCTTTGCGTTAATCAGCAATTGCGTTTATTAAACCAGTTCGGAGAAAACTTATTTGCACACACACACACACACACATATATATATATATATATATATATATATATATATATATATACATTGTATACATAATAGATAGATAGATAGATAGATAGATAGATAGATAGATAAATGTAAAACATGCGAAATCACATCATAATAGATGTGAGGAAAATATAGAGAAAGAAAAAAAATGAGAAAGGATATGGCAACTGATGATACTGCCTGCCTCTTTTCACGGAGGTTATTGCCCAAGACCCTGAAGTCCCAATGTCGCCGTGTCCAATTCTCAATTATCCTTGGTCATCAATATGCCAGGTCACGGAACGTTTCTCCGACTCCGACGAATTGTTGATTACAAAAGAGGAGGAGGAGGAGGAGATATAACCAATTCTTGGATTGATTAACCGATTCCCAACATCTATAAACACTACGGAGTTCGGTCGTCATGTATAGGTACGACTCGGTTTCTGCAGGGACACGATGTAGCATTAATGTCAGGTTTTCAGCAACAGTCCCAGCCACTTGATATTGGGTCAGTAAATTAGGTCCATTCATCACGCGTCTTTTTTTTTCATCCTTTCACTACTTTACCATCCTTAGCCACGTAACCACGCCGCATACAAACACACAAGACATGCAGTGTCACAATATTCACAGACATTTTACAAATAGAAATCTTGAAAAATTTACGTTTACTTCAGTTGTGATTGTATATAGCCGGTTCATATCCTTTGATGTAATTAGAAAGCTGATGTATATAAAGTACGCAATGCATGTCACATATACGGAGAGGGTTTCTTCGTCACATGTTATCAGGTCTACGTAAGAAGAGATATCTGTCTGTTTCTCCCCCCCCCCCCCCATCTCTCAATCTCAATGTCTCTATCCCGCCGTCTCTTTAGACTGTTATGGTGAATCCATGTTATTAGTATGTCACTTGAGAACAAGTTTGACAAAGTGTTCGGTGTCCTCTTTCCTCACTGAAGAACATGAATAATCTGCCCCAAAAAACAAATGTAAAGTTTTTTTTCTCGTCGCCCTCTTCTAACACTCTCTCTTCTTGTGTGTGTGTGTTTATGTATGTGTGTGTGTGCGTGTGTGTGTGTGTTGTGTCTGTGTGTTGTGTCTGTGTGTCTATGTGTGTTGTGTGTGTCTGTGTCTATGTGTGTTGTATGTGTCTGTGCCTGTGCCTAAATCCAGCCCTCTTATGGAAAGATGTTTTTAAAATGACATGCAGGTAGTGTTTCCATCATGTTCATGTATGGTATTGTCTGCCAGCTCTAGTTGATCGATTTGTTGGCTTATCATATTGTTCACCCTGTATTCATCTCATTTTTGACTTAGGAAAACATCCTGGTAGTATTTCTTACGCTGTCCTTGAAGTCCTTGTCTATCGCTTCTCTCTTTCAGAGCCGATGAAACTGATCCGTACTCGTCGACAAGAAATATGAGTACGCAAGCCGCGCGTTGTAAGGTCCGCGTGAAAAAAACAAACAAACAAACAAACAAACAAAATAGATGAACATTGGTATTTGTAATCGACTAACGCAAGACGAGGTATTCTTGGTCATATTGAGTACAAATTTTAAACTATGCCTATAAAAAAGATGAACATTGGTATTTGTGATCGACTAACGCAAGACGAGGTATTCTTGGTCATATTGAGTACAAACTTTGAACTCTGCCTATAAAAAAGAAATACGGAAGATTATTATTTGTTCTTTCAAAAGCAATACGGGTGTGTATATGGCTAAATACAATCAATATCAAATATTCGTTACTTTTTCTACCAACGATAAGGTTCCTGAAATCTATTTTTCGGAATTCTTGGAAACTATACACTTGATTATCTTTGTTTTGACAGATCATGGAAGAAAAAAGAAACCCAGATGAACATTGGTCTTTGTGATCGACTAACGCAAGACGAGGCATTCTTATTCGTATGGAGTACCAACTCTGAAATGTTCCAATAGACCAAAAACTTACGGAAGTTGTCTTAACATAGTACGCAGTATATTCCATGCTTTCCATTACGTCATCGTCACTGCAACAAAAGATATCCCCCCCCCCCCATACGTCAATCAAGATTGATAGATCAGATTTGACGGTTGTAAGGTATCGAGTTTTTATGACCGGTAAGTTTAGTGAGTTTGGTCTATGAAGTACAAAATAAAAAAATATATATAGTGGCTAGTCTCCGCACTACTAATCCTTATTCTTATGTTTGTTTAGTCTTTAATATCACTTGAACAGTTGAATGTTGTGCAGTAACACGATGTTACGGCCCGTATTCGACCACGGAGATGAGACGCACCTCGCTGATTCGACCGATCCCGCAAACGAATTTTTCTGGGGAGCACGAGGGAAATATAGAGATGGATAGAGACAGACAAGGAGTATGGTAAAGAGATTGAGAGGTAGAGAGAGAGAAAGATAGAAGGATAGAGGGAGAGAGATGGGGGGGGGGGGAGAGGTCGAGAGCAGAATCGTGACTCTGATGTATCCGATGGAGAATCAGGAGTTGATCCCTTCGTGCAGGGGCGGTCCCACCAATCTAATGACACGCGTCCCTCTGTGTTGCTCAGCAACCGTAGCCGGTGATGATGGCTTTGTCAATACACTCGTCTTCCTTACTCGAGGAGCGTAGTCGCGCAGCACGAGTGTCTAGTTTTTATTGGTAGTCCGCTGAAGGAGTACAGTTCTTCATTAGGGTCGACGCTGCTCTCCACTTTGAAGGAGCACTTTTAGGCTAATACTAATTACAAGATTTTTTAATCCACCATATTAGCACGATGTTCATATTTTTTCTGCTTGATTATATAGTGACACAGATATTTTTAGAGGCTAACGTGGCTGTTATCATCTTTCCTCCAAAATGATACCCTTAAGGTCGAGTTCCCTTGCCACAATTAATGTCATTAAGATTACAAACGCCTCTATTGGTCAGATATTTTTTGTGTTTGCACGGTCTACTAAAATTGTTTATGGGCCCTACTTGCTTGTGTACACATGAGTGTGTACACAATCATGTTTAATTGATAAGCCGTGACGATTGTTGGAAAGTCTGTCGGTAAAAGGGATTTAGAGTTACAAGAGAAAAGGGGGGGGGGGTTGAAACAGACAAGATATCTTTTCATCAGAAAATAGATCTCATAGATCTTTAATTATTCATTTCTTCCATTTAGCACAGATTGTATTTCCTCTCTTACTATAAGAGAAGCTTGTACGTGCGAACCGTTTTGTAAGTACCTATTTGCAATTTATGACATTTCCGTTTTGGACAATACAATAATAGCATCTCCTTTGCACACACCTTTTTCTTGTTGACGAGACGATATGGTGAATAAAAATCGTGTCCAACGGCAATATCACTGCACTCTCTTGGGGACGGGTTGGGGGTGGGGAGGGGTGGGGCTGGACGGAATCTATGTATACTGTCGATTACTGCTCTTGCATTTTTCTTGTTTTATTCTGCCCAATTATTCAACCGTGACATTTCTGCCTGGCTATCACTTACATCTACCCACCAGCGTTTAGCGTGCATGATTTGAGCGATAATTCCGCTGTGAACGTTACCATTGTCTGTCTTGGAAGTGTCTACAAGCAGGGTAAGGGTCACGAGGGGAAAAAATGCGTAAATTGCAACCGCAAAGACAGGATCATGTTTTTACCGTTTTCTCAGAAGTATTCGTTGTTGTTTTTGTTACGTTGTTTTTGTTGTTGTTGTGTTTGTATGGCTTTTTTTTTTTGGGGGGGGGGGGGGAGTCGGATCAAGAAAGAAATTCTGTGATTTGTGAACATAACATTATTATTGCGAACCAGCGAGTCATGTATGCATAATCAGCTTGTGTGGAATTGAGATGGAGTAAAATCATAGCGTATCATGGTGTTGTTTTGACGGTTTCACGTGTTGTTGTTGTTGTTGTTGTTGTTGTTGTTGTTGTTGTTGTTGTTGTTGTTGTTGTTGTTGTTGTTGTGTGTGTGTGTGTGTGTGTGTGTGTGTGTGTGTGTGTGTGTAAAATCAGACTGATTTGATTGGGTGTTTGTCTTCTGAAGATGTGAACTTTCCGATTTTGCCATTGCGAAAACTATACTCGACAATGATGATAGTTATGGGATTAAAATCAGAGTAATAATCAAGCTCTTATACTGCTTATTATTATGATGAAAATGTGTACAGTAATTCATTAATACAAAATAATCTTGATAATAATAAACATAATAACACTAATGATAGTGATAATGGTGGCAATAGCAAAATAAAGATATTTTGCCTTTCCCTACCCATCGTGCCCATGATGAAATAACGCCCTCATCAGTGAGACTTCTGATTTTCCACTAGTTCTTGCTGTAACCATAGTAACCGAAGCATTTCCGTTACGAGTTTAACCAATTCCGTTCCAATGTGCACCCGTTCACACATGAACACACGGACAGAGATTTCATGTTGCACGCATAGGGCTAGTACACTAATTAGTCTTGGGTCAAGAGGGAAAACATAGAAAAAGCATCTTCTCCTGAGATGTTCGCACGGCGGGTTGATGGACTGAACCAAGAATATCCTGTTTAAGCCTTTCTCAACCAGGAACTTTGGATAGTACAACACACTATTGGGATTTCTGCGCCAATCTGCACTTAAAGTATACAAAGGGTTAAGACTTCAGATGCTACCCCGTTGCGATTAAGGTGCTTCGACGTTGAAGAGCTATATTGCACTCCTCTTAAAACGACTACGGTTATAACGAAGTTATTTTTTGGAACGAAGTAAAGATTCAGGTTGCAAAGTTACTGTGTTCACATATATTTATGTACTTTTCTCTTTGGAAATATAGAAATGTCGATATAACGAAAGAAAATCACCAGTTCAGAGGACTCTGTTATAGCGGGATTTGACTGTACTCTTTATCTTTGTATTATTAATTTCTCTCATATGGTTTATTTTTCCGCATTGCAGGGCGAAGCAGCAGATCAAGGATGCGATCCTCCAGAATGACTTCACCAAGAACTTCGACAGCGCCCAGACGCGGGAGATCGTTGATTGCATGTACCCGAAGACCTTCAAGCGGGGCGAGATCGTCATCAACGAGGGTGACACGGGAGCCCACTTCTACGTCGGTGCAGGTAGGCGACGTCGAGATGGTCGAAATCTAAAACTGCTCACGTCAATATTGCATTCTTTCTTTTAAAGTTTCGGATAGCCATAGGCATAGGTGTATGAGACACTGAAATCGATGCCTTGTACCCTCAATGTTTGTCCGTGAAAAGTGAAAATTGATGATAAATGAACTAAATGAAGTTTTGGTTGAGATGGGGCGTCAGGTTTCCAAGTTGATTGTCGAGATAATGAGAAACCCCTTATGAAATATGAAAGATCATAAAGGTCTATGGAATTCAGAGTTCATTTCATGAACATTGGTTTTGAATGGCTGAGATATCTAAAAACAAAGAGGTCTTGAAAGATGTAATTGCTCATAAATGACGATTACCATACATATCATTTTCTGACAGTTATCTCTACGCAAATGTATATATTTTTGTTTTTGTTTATATTCATGTCTAGTTGCCATGCGGAGCTAGTGTAAGATAGAAGCAAGGTTGAAACACATGCTGATGTAAACTTTCTGTAGTATCTGATCACGCTAAAGAAAAGTACATGTACCAGCAAACTGTAATATATCAGCGTATGACGTGGTCATTAATATAGTGAATAATTGAGTAAACAGCTTAATTTCTGATCGGTATGTACGGCTTTGCCAGTCATTTTTATGGCGACGATTAATTCTACATGAGCAAATTTTACGCTGGATGGACAGATTTGATAGTAGTTGTGTGTGTGTGTGTGTGTGTGTGTGTGTGTGTGTGTGTGTGTGTGTGTGTGTGGTGTGTGTGTGTGTGTGTGTGTGTGTGTGTGTGTGTGTTTTCAGAGTATTGGTTTACTTGCTCAAGAACCACAATTATTTCCTCAAATCTAGACATGGTGCTATCAATTTATGTATTACATGCTGTGAAATTATGGACTGGTCTGGAATTCCCCTTTTAAAATTAATGAAAATGGTCTTGTGACAAGAAAGCAAAAAGTCCCTCAAATTCTATCTTACAAACACACACACACACGCACACACACACACACACACACACACACACACACACACACACACACAAAATACAATCACAAAACCCATGGAACAAGAAATGAAAGTAAGGTAACAAAGCAACAGACCAATCACATTTGACAGTGTAGACCCTTAGTAGCATGTATCGAGCTACAGTGCCAAAGACTTTAAAGGGATCATATAGTTTTGGTTGAGACCTAATTTCAGGTTTCTAACATTTTTTGGTGAGATAATGAGAAACCTCTTATGAAATACGAAAGAGCATGTAATTCCATGAGGAATTCAACATTTATTTGATGAAAATTGGTTTTGAAATGGCTGAGATATCCAAAACAGAGCGATTCTAGTAAAGTGTGGGACCCACACTTTATTACTATCGCTTTGTTTTACTTTGTTTTTGGATGTTTCAGTCATACCAAACCCGATTTTCATCAAATAAACTTTGAATTCCTCTTAAAATGGTATGCTCTGTGCTATTTCGCAAGTGTTTTCTTGGTATCTCGCAAAAAGTTAAAAGCCCAATTCTCATCTTCACCAATACTGTATTATCCCTTTAAACAAAATGCCAACAGAAATGAATTGAAAGTGTAAACAGTGTGGAAGATATACAGGGAATGGAAACAGAAGAGGGTGACAAGATGACATCATGGCAGACAATATGAATGTGCCTGTGAGTCTTCCCTATAAATATCTATTTCTTGTGACCTGTTGAAGCCACTTATGTCAAATTACAGTAGACTCCCATTATAACGAATTCCTCGGGACCGGCAGCGTTCTTTCTCCATAACGAAATTTTGTTATCGAACAAATAAAAAATAAAAAAACAAAAGTGGATATTAGTAGTTGCGGCCTGAAAATTTACTTCGTTGTAACCGAAATTTCGTTATAATTGTGTTTGTTATAACAGGAGTGCACTGTATCTCTATTTAGCCACAGTCCAGAAATATGCTTCATCTTGAAAATAACCATGAAATACTTTAAGTCTGATAAATTAATTTTATTCAAATCTTTTGAAGCAGTCACCATCGAACTTTTCATCTTGAAATCTGACTGTCATTACACATTTGACTTCACATCTTACAAAGTTGGCATTAACAGAATTATTGCAAGACATGTACTTGTATGTACTTATTACATATTTCTTATTTCTTTTACATTTTTGATGGAGGGTAGTTCCCCCTGTAAATAATATCACTGGTACAGTAAACTTTGCCATTTGAATTTGACACTAGACATTTTACCTTTATTGAATATTTACCAATGTGTGAATGGGCAATCTTATAATGGTCACAACATTGATGCTTCATCATAATACCTTAAGCCTTCTTTCTGAGGTCACCATGGATGGTAACAGATGATAATAGAGAGAAGAATGGACAAATGAAAAAACCTTTGTAATCATGGCAGCTGATGACAGATGATGCACAGACTGAGATAGATTTCACCCGCTGTGCATTCAACATGAGTACTATGCAGAAATGCAAAGTTTAATTCCACCACTGTATGCCAATCACCTGTGTTTGGTCACTGCTTATGTTTATGTGACACTGGTAGCCCACTTTTGTTAATCATCTGAACTGATACAAAATTTACTTCAAATGCTATACCTAGGATACTTCAATAACACTAACATGAACTTTCAGAGGAGCATACTTTCACACGTAGAACAAGATACTGTAATGAGCATTCCATTTAGGTTTGCAGTTTTCCTTTATTTCTCTCAAGGTGAATACAAGGAAAATCTATCACTCTTTACAGATAAATTCTGGCTCAAAAAAGTATTTCAAAAACCAAGACATGATTTCAAGTAGTATAGCTGGATTGTTCAACATTAAATGTAGTATTTTCTTTTTAACTGCATCTTTCATTTCTTCTTTCATTCAAATACAGACTGAAATCAGATGCCATGTCCATGAGTAAGTCCTTTACAAAAATGGCTCTGAATATTCATGATCAAACTATTGGTATTTAAATTCATAAAATGAAAATACCAAACAAAAATTTGAGAGTCCCACATATTAAAATCTATGTTGCCTCTTGTTCATATAAGTGAGCTTCATAAACTGTTGAGTCATCTTAACTTTGCTTTCAGACACAATGAAGAAAATGAAAGAAATTTGCAAAATTCAGCCATTGAAAACACAATCGTTAGTTTTTGCTCTGAAGAACCAAACGGTACTTTGCACATGGAGGTTTACATCTACATAAAAGTCATTGATATACTGACTACAAAGAATGAAGCCGTAACCCATCTAGAGGCCTACCTGCTCTGTAATTACTTCAAATTAGCAAAAAGTCATACCTTCTGTAAACATAATATATTCCCATACACAGCTATCTAGTCTGAGTACCTCTGTATATGTTAGTCAATCTCTAAATAACAAACTTGTCCCTGCCAGTATCCAATCTTAAGCAACAGTAATCTTTGATAATGATTGCAATTCATTATTCTCATTAACAGGGTGGCACACTAACCCATTTTTATGTACTGGTCTGACCTGTCCATTGGACCAGTAGATACCAAGTTTTTTCCACATTTTACTGGTCCGAACCTAAAATTTACTGGTCCTGCTCTTTTTTTTTTCTGACTAGCCCCGGCAATGTTATTTTTTTTTTTTTCACCGGTCATATTGGACCAGTAAATTTGGCAGTTCCTGAAAAGTTATTGGCCAGACAATGATTTTTACCGGTCTGGAACCGTCGGACTGGCGCCAGTGTTAGTGTTAAGCGTTGTCTTATAGACCGAGTGCCCCCAGATATTGCCACATTTCTGTTGAGGTATGCATACTTACAAGCCTAATTAATAGTTTTCAAGAGCATATATTACTTTTCAATATCAACTCACGAAGATCTCCAGCCGAGAGAGAGAGAGAGAGAAAAGAAAACTTCTCACATCTATTCATAATTAAATGCTTGTTTTACTATAACAAATACTGTCTGGTTGACTACTTATTTATCTATAATGTCACAGCTATACTAGATAAATTTATATCTCTTTATATCTTTTTAAAAATATCTGTAAGAACTGAAAACAAACAGGACAAAGACTGGACTATCACAAACCCGATAGAACTCTTTGAAACTCATGGAACTAAACGCTCGCATGTTTTTAGACCTATACACATGATATGGTATAGTAAATGAGATTATATACCTCATAAGTGAGATTCGTATCACTGATTGGTCAAAAGTATATCACGTGACAAGGTGTAGTCCGTCTATCTTGCCGTATGGTTTTCATGTAAGTGATAGAAAGGCAAAACCCTCCTGATAGAAAGGCAAACCCCTCGTGATAGAAAGGCAAAACCCTCGTGATAGAATTCGTAAACCCTCCGCGACTTTTGTACACATAACAAGTACACCAGACTTCGCGCGCGGTGTCCGCAACCCCTCCACCCACCCACAAGGACGTTCACTACGCGCATCGTATAAACACATGTGCAAAATCATCGCACTAGCGCACAGAGCAGGCATGTTTCAACGTGGCATGGTGATCGAGCGCTCCTCCGTGATTTGAAGTGAGCTGGATCAAAGATCGTACACTTTGCAATTAAACGATGAGGTATATAAAACAAATATTAACTGCTCTGTATTCGGATGGTGGTGGAAATTATCACTCCCTCGGTGCTTTTCATACCGACCCTTCATCACCCCTCGGCTAACGCCTCGGGGTGATAGAAGGGTCGGTATGAAAAGCACCTCGGGAATGATAATTTCCACCATCATCCTCATGAGCAGTCAATATTTGTATACTAATTACTAAAATTCTCGGTTAGAGCCCAAAAGGAGAAAAAAAAAACCCTTCTCATTTGAGTTTGGAATCATAAATCATGCACTTACTGGTATAGTATTTATCTCATATCTTGTCTGAACTGCACAGACCGCCATATTGCCTACAGAGCATACTCTACATGCCACTGTACATCAGGGGGGTGTTCATCAACGAGTTCGTTGGAGGTTTTCACCGACAAATTTGCTATCAGCCAATCAGACGCAAGGATTTCAGTAGCTTTTAACAGTTGTCAGTGTAAATCACCGACAAAAAGTTTCATGATACGGTC
Source organism: Diadema antillarum (assembly GCF_040938485.1). Lineage (NCBI taxonomy): Eukaryota > Metazoa > Echinodermata > Echinoidea > Diadematoida > Diadematidae > Diadema > Diadema antillarum. Next base: position 428,362 of record NW_027271918.1, read on the forward strand.
CCCTGGACCCACGATTCGCGAGTGCCCGTTTCAAAGAGCAGTTTTGTCAACAGTGTAAGGTATAGGGCCTATTGCAGTTACCAAGGTAACGAGTTGATAAACACTACCAGCAGCTTGGTCTTTGCCTTGCTGCTGCCTTCATTACAGCGATACTGTAAAAGTGGATATTTTCGTGTGACTAATTTTTCGCGCTTGGCCGTGTAAGAAGAGTTACACATGCTTTTAATTCCGCGGAATCAAGTCATCAAGAACTGGAACATATGGCATGCAAAAATATTTGCGTGCTTTTATTTTCGCTCTATTAGCTTCTGGTTGCGCAAAATGCGTGAAAATTTCAACACCGCGAAAATTTCCACTTTTACAGTAGTGATGGGGAAAAAAGACTTCCTTTTTTCTTTCCTCTTAATTAACCTGTCGAGGACAGGCTAATTTAGCTATAACACACATTTCCCATAGACTCCTGCCCGAGTATACTCGAGACTAGTCTTCAGTGGGTTAAAAATGGGAGTTCTGGAAGCTGTCAGTGCGCCACCACTTGCCCATTCTTGGCCAGTCGACGAAGCACCCAATTTACCAACAGGGCTGGAGAGATCAATGCCCCGGTACACAATCAGTAGTGTGGAACCACAGCGCCTGCCCTGCTGGTTCCCTCTACCAATAGCAACTTGTTGGCACACAATGTCAAGACCATGTTGGTGAGAAGGTCTTGAAAGGGTTCAAATACCCTACTCTGATATTCCTCAAATGGAACAGTAAATCGCACTCAAAATACGACTAATATAATATAAAACTGTACATAAAAGCTATGCGTTTCTTCTGTAAACGATAAGTTCATAAATATATTTTGTACCTAATGCAAAACATGATAGAGGAAAAACAGGTAAAACAAAATCCAAAGCAAATAACAACAACAACAACAATAAACTATAAACTATACTGGCAAAGGAGAGTTATTTGCGATATATGTATCACTGGTTTTGAAAGTGGATTGACAGCATGTCTCCAGTCAACAGAGTCTCAATGCCGTTAAGGTGGCAGTTATATCCTATTCCATGGTATCAGCAGGAAGACCAAAGTGTTCTCTACATATTGGTGCCAACCTTTTATCAATTTCTAACCATTCTTTTCTTCTTCTTTTTTTTTTTTTCATCTCATGCGAGTGAAAAAGGTCAAAATACACTTTCATATTTCAAAAGCAGGCAGTTTGACTGATTCCTGATTCTTTTTTTTCCTCATCTCCTTGTCAATATCATCTCCACTACTTGCTCAGTTTTGGTCCCGAAACTGTCAGAGCTGGAAGCAAAACATTGGATGGTGCAAACAGTTAAATAGGGCAGACATGTAGGATGCCCTCTACTGATGGTGGGACACAGAACAGCTCCACCTGCCATACGAGTCCTCCTACGGTGTGAGTTTAAGTACACTTCATGGAATGGAGAAACAAAACATGCAGCTGCCGGACTTTTCGCTCGATCACACTGACTGGACCGTATTGGATGGCACCTTGGGAACGTAGCCGTAGAGGAATGTGGCTGATATAACAAGGGCAGCTCCAAGGAAGAAAAAGCTGCAGACAAAAGAAACAGAAAAGCAAAGGAAAAACTCAGAGAAATTAGTTGCTAAAAAAAACAACACAAAACAAAACAAAGCAAACATATCAATTGAACAGAAAGGTTAAAAAG